>NC_139522.1:9023310-9025810 GCF_947247035.1 Vipera ursinii
GCATGTCTCTCTTTAGTTATTTATGCATTATCTATCTATCTATCTATCTATCTATCTATCTATCTATCTATCTATCTATCTATCTATCTATCTATCTATCTATCATCTATCTATCTCTGCCTCTCTATCATTATTAATGTCTGTCTATCTATCTATCAATCTGTCTATCTATCTATCTATCTCTGCATGTCTCTCTATATTTATTTATGCATTATCTATCTATCTATTTCTCCGTCTCTCTCATTATTCATGAACCATTTGTATGTCTGTCTATCATCTATCTATCTATCTATCTATCTATCTATCTATCTATCTATCTATCTATCTATCTATCTATCTATCAATCATTATTTGTGAATAATCTGTCTATCTGTCTGTCTGTCTGTCTGTCTGTCTGTCTGTCTATCTATCTATCTATCTATCTATCATCTATCTATCTCTGCATGTCTCTCTTTAGTTATTTATGCATTATCTATCTATCTATCTGTCTATCTATCTATCTATCTATCTATCTATCTATCTATCTATCTATCTATCTATCTCTGCCTCTCTATCATTATTAATGTCTGTCTATCTATCTATCAATCTGTCTATCTATCTATCTATCTCTGCATGTCTCTCTATATTTATTTATGCATTATCTATCTATCTATTTCTCCGTCTCTCTCATTATTCATGAATCATTTGTATGTCTGTCTATCATCAATCTATCTATCTATCTATCTATCTATCTATCTATCTATCTATCTATCTATCTATCTATCTATTTCTCCCAGTCTCTCTATCATTATTTATGAATCATTTCCCTGTCTGTCTGTCTGTCTATCTCTGCCTCTCTCTCTATCAGTATTAATATCTATCTATCTATCTATCTATCTATCTATCTATCTATCTATCTATCTATCTATCACTGTCTCTCTATCATTATTAATGTCTGTCTATCTATCAATCTGTCTATCTATCTATCTATCTATCTATCTATCTATCTATCTATCTATCTATCTATCTATCTATCTATCTATCATTATTTATGAATCATTTGTCTGTCTGTCTGTCTGTCTATCTATCGATCTATCGATCTATCTATCTATCTATCTATCTATCTATCTATCTATCTATCTATCTATCTATCTATCTATCTATCTATCTATCTCTGCCTCTCTATCATTATTAATGCCTGTCTATCTATCTATCTATCTATCTATCTATCTGTCTGTCTGTCTGTCTGTCTGTCTGTCTGTCTGTCTGTCTGTCTATCTATCTATCTATCTATCTATCTATCTATCTATCTATCTATCTATCTATAATTATTTATGAATTATTTGTCTGTCTATCTATCTATCTATCTATCTATCTATCTATCTATCTATCTATCCCTGTCTCTCTGTCATTATTCATGAATCATTTGTCTATCTATCTATCTATCTATCTATCTATCTATCTATCTATCTATCTATCTATCTATCTATCTCTGCCTCTCTATCATTATTAATGTCTGTCTATCTATCTGTCTATCTGTCTATCCATCTATCTATCTATCTATCTATCTATCTATCTATCTATCTATCTATCTATCTATCTATCTATCTATCATTATTTATGAATCATTTGTCTGTCTGTCTGTCTGTCTGTCTGTCTGTCTATCTATCTATCTTTCTATCTATCTATCTATCTATCTATCTATCTATCTATCTATCTATCTATCTATCTATCTATCTATCTATCTATCTATCTATCGCTGCCTCTCTATCATTATTAATGCCTGTCTATCTATCTATCTATCTATCTATCTATCTATCTATCTATCTATCTATCTATCTATCTATCTATCTATCTATCTTTTACGAATCATCTGTCTGTCTGTCTATCTATCTATCTATCTATCTATCACTGCCTCTCTGTCATTATTAATGTCTGTCTGTCTATCTATCAATCTGTCTATCTATCTATCTATCTATCTATCTATCTATCTATCTATCTATCTATCTATCTATCTATCTATCTATTTATCTTTATTTATGAATCATTTGTCTGTCTGTCTGTCTATCTATCTATCTATCTATCTATCATCTATCTATCTATCTATCTATCTATCTATCTATCTCTGTCTCTCTATCATTATTAATGTCTGTCTATCTATCAGTCTGTCTATCTATCTATCTATCTATCTATCTATCTATCTATCTATCTATCTATCTATCTATCTATCTATCTATCTATCTATCTATCTATCTATCTATCTATCATTATTTATGAATCATTTGTCTGTCTGTCTGTCTGTCTGTCTGTCTGTCTGTCTGTCTGTCTGTCTATCTATCTATCTATCTATCTATCTATCTATCTATTTATCTATCTATCTATCTATCTATCACTGCCTCTCTATCATTATTAATGCCTGTCTATCTATCTATCTATCTATCTATCTATCTATCTATCTATGTATCTATCTATCTATCTATCTATCTATCTATCTGTCTGTCTTTCTGTCTGTCTGTCTGTC
>NC_139522.1:9078310-9083310 GCF_947247035.1 Vipera ursinii
ATCTATCTATCTATCTATCTATCTATCTATCTATCTATCTATCTATCTATCTATCTATCTATCTATCTCTGTCTCTCTATCATTATTAATGTCTGTCTATCTATCAATCTGTCTGTCTATCTATCTATCTATCTATCTATCTATCTATCTATCTATCTATCATTATTTATGAATCATTTGTCTGTCTGTCTGTCTGTCTGTCTGTCTGTCTATCTATCTCTCTATCTCTCTATCTATCTATCATCTATCTCTGCATGTCTCTCTTTAGTTATTTATCCATTATCTATCTACCTATCTATCTATCTATCTATCTATCTATCTATCTATCTATCTATCTATCTATCTATCTATCTATCACTGCCTCTCTATCATTATTAATGTCTGTCTATCTATCTATCAATCTGTCTATCTATCTATCTATCTCTGCATGTCTCTCTATATTTATTTATGCATTATCTATCTATCTATTTCTCCGTCTCTCTCATTATTCATGAATCATTTGTATGTCTGTCTATCATCTATCTATCTATCTATCTATCTATCTATCTATCTATCTATCTATCTATCTATCTATCTATCTATCTATCTATCATTATTTGTGAATAATCTGTCTATCTGTCTGTCTGTCTGTCTGTCTGTCTGTCTATCTATCTATCTATCCATCCATCAATCCATCTATCTATCTATCTATCTATCTATCTCTGCCTCTCTATCATTATTAATGTCTGTCTATCTATCTGTCTATCTGTCTATCTATCTATCTATCTATCTATCTATCTATCTATCTATCTATCTATCTATCTATCCCTGTCTCTCTATCATTATTCATGAATCATTTGTCTATCTATCTATCTATCTATCTATCTATCTATCTATCTATCTATCTATCTATCTATCTATCTCTGCCTCTCTATCATTATTAATGTCTGTCTATCTATCTGTCTATCTGTCTGTCTATCTATCTATCTATCTATCTATCTATCTATCTATCTATCTATCTATCTATCTATCTATCTATCTATCATTATTTATGAATCATTTGTTTGTCTGTCTGTCTGTCTGTCTATCTATCTATCTATCTATCTATCTATCTATCTATCTATCTATCTATCTATCAATCTATCTATCTATCTATCTATCTATCTATCTATCTATCTATCTATCTATCTATCTATCTATCTATCGCTGCCTCTCTATCATTATTAATGCCTGTCTATCTATCTATCTATCTATCTATCTATCTATCTATCTATCTATCTATCTATCTATCTATCTATCTATCTATCTTTTACGAATCATCTGTCTGTCTATCTATCTATCTATCTATCTATCTATCTATCTATCTATCTATCTATCTATCACTGCCTCTCTGTCATTATTAATGTCTGTCTGTCTATCTATCAATCTGTCTATCTATCTATCTATCTATCTATCTATCTATCTATCTATCTATCTATCTATCTATCTATCACTGCCTCTCTATCATTATTAATGCCTGTCTATCTATCTATCTATCTATCTATCTATGTATCTATCTATCTATCTGTCTATCTATCGATCTGTCTGTCTGTCTGTCTGTCTGTCTGTCTGTCTGTCTATCTATCTATCTATCTATCTATCTATCTATCTATCTATCTATCTGTAATTATTTATGTATCATTTGTCTGTCTGCTTGCCTATCTATCTATCTATCTATCTATCTATCTATCTATCTATCTATCTATCTATCTATCCCTGTCTCTCTATCATTATTCATGAATCATTTGTCTGTCTATCTATCTATCTATCTATCTATCTATCTATCTATCTATCTATCTATCTATCTATCTATCTATCTATCTATCTTTATTTATGAATCATTTGTCTGTCTGTCTATCTATCTATCTATCTATCTATCTATCTATCTATCTATCTATCCCTGTCTCTCTATCATTATTCATGAATCATTTGTCTGTCTGTCTATCTATCTATCTATCTATCTATCTATCTATCTATCTATCTATCTATCTATCTATCTATCTATCTATCTATCTATCTTTATTTATGAATCATTTGTCTGTCTGTCTATCTATCTATCTATCTATCTATCTATCTATCTATCTATCTATCTATCTATCTATCTATCTATCTATCTATCTATCATTATTTATGAATCATTTGTCTGTCTGGCTGTCTGTCTATCTATCTATCTATCTATCTATCTATCTATCTATCTATCTATCTATCTATCTATCTATCTATCTATCTATCTCTGCCTCTCGATCATTATTAATGCCTGTCTATTTATCTATCTATCTATCTGTCTGTCTGTTTGTCTGTCTGTCTGTCTGTCTATCTATCTATCTATCTATCTATCTATCTATCTATCTATCTATCTATCTATCTATCTATCTATCTATCTATCTATCTACAATTATTTATGAATCATTTGTCTGTCTGTCTATCTATCTATCTATCTATCTATCTATCTATCTATCTATCTATCTATCTATCTATCCCTGTCTCTCTATCATTATTCATGAATCATTTGTCTATCTATCTATCTATCTATCTATCTATCTATCTATCTATCTATCTATCTATCTATCTATCGCTGCCTCTCTATCATTATTAATGCCTGTCTATCTATCTATCTATCTATCTATCTATCTATCTATCTATCTATCTATCTATCTATCTATCTATCTTTTACGAATCATCTGTCTGTCTGTCTATCTATCTATCTATCTATCACTGCCTCTCTGTCATTATTAATGTGTCTGTGTATCTATCAATCTGTCTATCTATCTATCTATCTATCTATCTATCTATCTATCTATCTATCTATCTATCTATCTATCTATCTATCTATCTATCTATCTTTATGAATCATTTGTCTGTCTGTCTATCTATCTATCTATCTATCTATCTATCTATCTATCTATCTATCTATCTATCTATCTATCTATCTATCTTTATGAATCATTTGTCTGTCTGTCTATCTATCTATCTATCTATCTATCTATCTATCTATCTATCTATCTATCTATCTATCTATCTATCTATCTCTGTCTCTCTATCATTATTAATGTCTGTCTATCTATCAATCTGTCTGTCTATCTATCTATCTATCTATCTATCTATCTATCTATCTATCTATCTATCTATCATTATTTATGAATCATTTGTCTGTCTGTCTGTCTGTCTGTCTGTCTGTCTATCTATCTCTCTATCTCTCTATCTATCTATCATCTATCTCTGCATGTCTCTCTTTAGTTATTTATCCATTATCTATCTACCTATCTATCTATCTATCTATCTATCTATCTATCTATCTATCTATCTATCTATCACTGCCTCTCTATCATTATTAATGTCTGTCTATCTATCTATCAATCTGTCTATCTATCTATCTATCTCTGCATGTCTCTCTATATTTATTTATGCATTATCTATCTATCTATTTCTCCGTCTCTCTCATTATTCATGAATCATTTGTATGTCTGTCTATCATCTATCTATCTATCTATCTATCTATCTATCTATCTATCTATCTATCTATCTATCTATCTATCTATCTATCATTATTTGTGAATAATCTGTCTATCTGTCTGTCTGTCTGTCTGTCTGTCTGTCTATCTATCTATCTATCCATCCATCAATCCATCTATCTATCTATCTATCTATCTATCTCTGCCTCTCTATCATTATTAATGTCTGTCTATCTATCTGTCTATCTGTCTATCTATCTATCTATCTATCTATCTATCTATCTATCTATCTATCCCTGTCTCTCTATCATTATTCATGAATCATTTGTCTATCTATCTATCTATCTATCTATCTATCTATCTATCTATCTATCTATCTATCTATCTATCTATCTCTGCCTCTCTATCATTATTAATGTCTGTCTATCTATCTGTCTATCTGTCTGTCTATCTATCTATCTATCTATCTATCTATCTATCTATCTATCTATCTATCTATCTATCTATCTATCTATCATTATTTATGAATCATTTGTTTGTCTGTCTGTCTGTCTGTCTATCTATCTATCTATCTATCTATCTATCTATCTATCTATCTATCTATCTATCTATCTATCTATCTATCTATCTATCTATCTATCTATCTATCTATCGCTGCCTCTCTATCATTATTAATGCCTGTCTATCTATCTATCTATCTATCTATCTATCTATCTATCTATCTATCTATCTATCTATCTATCTTTTACGAATCATCTGTCTGTCTATCTATCTATCTATCTATCTATCTATCTATCTATCTATCTATCTATCACTGCCTCTCTGTCATTATTAATGTCTGTCTGTCTATCTATCAATCTGTCTATCTATCTATCTATCTATCTATCTATCTATCTATCTATCTATCTATCTATCTATCTATCTATCACTGCCTCTCTATCATTATTAATGCCTGTCTATCTATCTATCTATCTATCTATCTATGTATCTATCTATCTATCTGTCTATCTATCGATCTGTCTGTCTGTCTGTCTGTCTGTCTGTCTGTCTGTCTATCTATCTATCTATCTATCTATCTATCTATCTATCTATCTATCTGTAATTATTTATGTATCATTTGTCTGTCTGCTTGCCTATCTATCTATCTATCTATCTATCTATCTATCTATCTATCTATCTATCTATCTATCTATCTATCTATCCCTGTCTCTCTATCATTATTCATGAATCATTTGTCTGTCTATCTATCTATCTATCTATCTATCTATCTATCTATCTATCTATCTATCTATCTATCTATCTATCTATCTATCTATCTATCTTTATTTATGAATCATTTGTCTGTCTGTCTATCTATCTATCTATCTATCTATCTATCTATCTATCTATCTATCTATCTATCCCTGTCTCTCTATCATTATTCATGAATCATTTGTCTGTCTATCTATCTATCTATCTATCTATCTATCTATCTATCTATCTATCTATCTATCTATCTATCTATCTATCTTTATTTATGAATCATTTGTC
>NC_139522.1:9108310-9115810 GCF_947247035.1 Vipera ursinii
TATCTATCTATCTATCTATCTATCTATCTATCTATCACTGCCTCTCTATCATTATTAATGTCTGTCTATCTATCTATCAATCTGTCTATCTATCTATCTATCTCTGCATGTCTCTCTATATTTATTTATGCATTATCTATCTATCTATTTCTCCGTCTCTCTCATTATTCATGAATCATTTGTATGTCTGTCTATCATCTATCTATCTATCTATCTATCTATCTATCTATCTATCTATCTATCTATCTATCTATCTATTATTATTTGTGAATAATCTGTCTATCTGTCTGTCTGTCTGTATTTCTATCTATCTATCCATCCATCAATCCATCTATCTATCTATCTATCTATCTATCTATCTATCTATCTATCTATCTATCTATCTATCTATCTATCTATTTCTCCCAGTCTCTCTATCATTATTTATGAATCATTTGCCTGTCCGTCTGTCTGTCTCTCTTTCTCTCTATCTATCTCTGCCTCTCTCTCTATCAGTATTAATCTCTATCTATCTATCTATCTATCTATCTATCTATCATCTATCTATCTATCTATCATCGATCTATCTCTGCATGTCTCTCTTTAGTTATTTATGCTCTATCTATCTATCTATCTATCTATCTATCTATCTATCTATCTATCTATCTTTATGAATCATTTGTCTGTCTGTCTATCTATCTATCTATCTATCTATCTATCTATCTATCTATCTATCTATCACTGTCTCTCTATCATTATTAATGTCTGTCTATCTATCAATCTGTCTATCTATCTATCTATCTATCTATCTATCTATCTATCTATCTATCATTATTTATGAATCATTTGTCTGTCTGTCTGTCTGTCTATCTATCTATCTATCTATCTATCTATCTATCAATCTATCTATCTATCTATCTCTGCCTCTCTATCATTATTAATGTCTGTCTATCTATCTGTCTATCTGTCTATCTATCTATCTATCTATCTATCTATCTATCTATCTATCTATCTATCTATCTATCTATCTATCATTATTTATGAATCATTTGTCTGTCTGTCTGTCTGTCTATCTATCTATCTATCTATCTATCTATCTATCTATCTATCTATCTATCTATCTATCTATCTATCGCTGCCTCTCTATCATTATTAATGCCTGTCTGTCTGTCTATCTATCTATCTATCTATCTATCTATCTATCTATCTATCTATCTATCTATCTATCTATCTATCTATCTATCTACAATTATTTATGAATCATTTGTCTGTCTGTCTATCTATCTATCTATCTATCTATCTATCTATCTATCTATCTATCCCTGTCTCTCTATCATTATTCATGAATCATTTGTCTATCTATCTATCTATCTATCTATCTATCTATCTATCTATCTATCTATCTATCTATCTATCTATCTCTGCCTCTCTATCATTATTAATGTCTGTCTATCTATCTGTCTATCTGTCTATCTATCTATCTATCTATCTATCTATCTATCAATCAATCTATCTATCTATCTATCTCTGCCTCTCTATCATTATTAATGTCTGTCTATCTATCTGTCTATCTGTCTATCTATCTATCTATCTATCTATCTATCTATCTATCTATCTATCTATCATCTATCATTATTTATGAATCATTTGTCTGTCTGTCTGTCTGTCTATCTATCTATCTATCTATCTATCTATCTATCTATCTATCTATCTATCTATCTATCTATCGCTGCCTCTCTATCATTATTAATGCCTGTCTATCTATCTATCTATCTATCTATCTATCTATCTATCTATCTATCTATCTATCTATCTATCTATCTATCTATCTATCTACAATTATTTATGAATCATTTGTCTGTCTGTCTATCTATCTATCTATCTATCTATCTATCTATCTATCTATCTATCTATCTATCTATCTATCTATCCCTGTCTCTCTATCATTATTCATGAATCATTTGTCTGTCTATCCATCTATCTATCTATCTATCTATCTATCTATCTATCTATCTATCTATCTATCTATCTATCTATCTATCTCTGCCTCTCTATCATTATTAATGTCTGTCTATCTATCTATCTATCTATCTATGTATCTATCTATCTATCTGTCTATCTATCGATCTGTCTGTCTGTCTGTCTGTCTATCTATCTATCTATCTATCTATCTATCTATCTATCTATCTATCTATCATCTATCTCTGCATGTCTCTCTTTAGTTATTTATGCATTATCTATCTATCTATCTATCTATCTATCTATCTATCTATCTATCTATCTATCTATCTATCTATCTATCACTGCCTCTCTATCATTATTAATGTCTGTCTATCTATCTATCAATCTGTCTATCTATCTATCTATCTCTGCATGTCTCTCTATATTTATTTATGCATTATCTATCTATCTATTTCTCCGTCTCTCTCATTATTCATGAATCATTTGTATGTCTGTCTATCATCTATCTATCTATCTATCTATCTATCTATCTATCTATCTATCTATCTATCTATCTATCTATCTATCTATTATTATTTGTGAATAATCTGTCTATCTGTCTGTCTGTCTGTATTTCTATCTATCTATCCATCCATCAATCCATCTATCTATCTATCTATCTATCTATCTATCTATCTATCTATCTATCTATCTATCTATCTATCTATCTATTTCTCCCAGTCTCTCTATCATTATTTATGAATCATTTGCCTGTCCGTCTGTCTGTCTCTCTTTCTCTCTATCTATCTCTGCCTCTCTCTCTATCAGTATTAATCTCTATCTATCTATCTATCTATCTATCTATCATCTATCTATCTATCTATCATCGATCTATCTCTGCATGTCTCTCTTTAGTTATTTATGCTCTATCTATCTATCTATCTATCTATCTATCTATCTATCTATCTATCTATCTTTATGAATCATTTGTCTGTCTGTCTATCTATCTATCTATCTATCTATCTATCTATCTATCACTGTCTCTCTATCATTATTAATGTCTGTCTATCTATCAATCTGTCTATCTATCTATCTATCTATCTATCTATCTATCTATCTATCTATCTATCTATCTATCTATCATTATTTATGAATCATTTGTCTGTCTGTCTGTCTGTCTATCTATCTATCTATCTATCTATCTATCTATCTATCTATCTATCTATCAATCTATCTATCTATCTATCTCTGCCTCTCTATCATTATTAATGTCTGTCTATCTATCTGTCTATCTGTCTATCTATCTATCTATCTATCTATCTATCTATCTATCTATCTATCTATCTATCTATCTATCTATCATTATTTATGAATCATTTGTCTGTCTGTCTGTCTATCTATCTATCTATCTATCTATCTATCTATCTATCTATCTATCTATCTATCTATCTATCTATCTATCTATCGCTGCCTCTCTATCATTATTAATGCCTGTCTGTCTGTCTATCTATCTATCTATCTATCTATCTATCTATCTATCTATCTATCTATCTATCTATCTATCTATCTATCTACAATTATTTATGAATCATTTGTCTGTCTGTCTATCTATCTATCTATCTATCTATCTATCTATCTATCTATCTATCCCTGTCTCTCTATCATTATTCATGAATCATTTGTCTATCTATCTATCTATCTATCTATCTATCTATCTATCTATCTATCTATCTATCTATCTATCTATCTATCTCTGCCTCTCTATCATTATTAATGTCTGTCTATCTATCTGTCTATCTGTCTATCTATCTATCTATCTATCTATCTATCTATCTATCTATCTATCAATCAATCTATCTATCTATCTATCTCTGCCTCTCTATCATTATTAATGTCTGTCTATCTATCTGTCTATCTGTCTATCTATCTATCTATCTATCTATCTATCTATCTATCTATCTATCTATCTATCTATCATCTATCATTATTTATGAATCATTTGTCTGTCTGTCTGTCTGTCTATCTATCTATCTATCTATCTATCTATCTATCTATCTATCTATCTATCTATCTATCGCTGCCTCTCTATCATTATTAATGCCTGTCTATCTATCTATCTATCTATCTATCTATCTATCTATCTATCTATCTATCTATCTATCTATCTATCTATCTATCTACAATTATTTATGAATCATTTGTCTGTCTGTCTATCTATCTATCTATCTATCTATCTATCTATCTATCTATCTATCTATCTATCTATCCCTGTCTCTCTATCATTATTCATGAATCATTTGTCTGTCTATCTATCTATCTATCTATCTATCTATCTATCTATCTATCTATCTATCTATCTATCTATCTATCTATCTATCTCTGCCTCTCTATCATTATTAATGTCTGTCTATCTATCTATCTATCTATCTATGTATCTATCTATCTATCTGTCTATCTATCGATCTGTCTGTCTGTCTGTCTGTCTATCTATCTATCTATCTATCTATCTATCTATCTATCTATCTATCATCTATCTCTGCATGTCTCTCTTTAGTTATTTATGCATTATCTATCTATCTATCTATCTATCTATCTATCTATCTATCTATCTATCTATCTATCTATCTATCACTGCCTCTCTATCATTATTAATGTCTGTCTATCTATCTATCAATCTGTCTATCTATCTATCTATCTCTACATGTCTCTCTATATTTATTTATGCATTATCTATCTATCTATTTCTCCGTCTCTCTCATTATTCATGAATCATTTGTATGTCTGTCTATCATCTATCTATCTATCTATCTATCTATCTATCTATCTATCTATCTATCTATCTATCTATCTATCTATTATTATTTGTGAATAATCTGTCTATCTGTCTGTCTGTCTGTATTTCTATCTATCTATCCATCCATCAATCCATCTATCTATCTATCTATCTATCTATCTATCTATCTATCTATCTATCTATCTATCTATCTATTTCTCCCAGTCTCTCTATCATTATTTATGAATCATTTGCCTGTCCGTCTGTCTGTCTCTCTTTCTCTCTATCTATCTCTGCCTCTCTCTCTATCAGTATTAATCTCTATCTATCTATCTATCTATCTATCTATCTATCATCTATCTATCTATCTATCATCGATCTATCTCTGCATGTCTCTCTTTAGTTATTTATGCTCTATCTATCTATCTATCTATCTATCTATCTATCTATCTATCTATCTATCTTTATGAATCATTTGTCTGTCTGTCTATCTATCTATCTATCTATCTATCTATCTATCTATCTATCTATCACTGTCTCTCTATCATTATTAATGTCTGTCTATCTATCAATCTGTCTATCTATCTATCTATCTATCTATCTATCTATCTATCTATCTATCTATCTATCTATCTATCATTATTTATGAATCATTTGTCTGTCTGTCTGTCTGTCTATCTATCTATCTATCTATCTATCTATCTATCTATCTATCTATCTATCTATCAATCTATCTATCTATCTATCTCTGCCTCTCTATCATTATTAATGTCTGTCTATCTATCTGTCTATCTGTCTATCTATCTATCTATCTATCTATCTATCTATCTATCTATCTATCATTATTTATGAATCATTTGTCTGTCTGTCTGTCTGTCTATCTATCTATCTATCTATCTATCTATCTATCTATCTATCTATCTATCTATCTATCTATCTATCTATCTATCTATCGCTGCCTCTCTATCATTATTAATGCCTGTCTGTCTATCTATCTATCTATCTATCTATCTATCTATCTATCTATCTATCTATCTATCTATCTATCTATCTATCTATCTACAATTATTTATGAATCATTTGTCTGTCTGTCTATCTATCTATCTATCTATCTATCTATCTATCTATCCCTGTCTCTCTATCATTATTCATGAATCATTTGTCTATCTATCTATCTATCTATCTATCTATCTATCTATCTATCTATCTATCTATCTATCTATCTCTGCCTCTCTATCATTATTAATGTCTGTCTATCTATCTGTCTATCTGTCTATCTATCTATCTATCTATCTATCTATCTATCTATCTATCTATCAATCAATCTATCTATCTATCTATCTCTGCCTCTCTATCATTATTAATGTCTGTCTATCTATCTGTCTATCTGTCTATCTATCTATCTATCTATCTATCTATCTATCTATCTATCTATCTATCTATCATCTATCATTATTTATGAATCATTTGTCTGTCTGTCTGTCTGTCTATCTATCTATATATCTATCTATCTATCTATCTATCTATCTATCTATCTATCTATCTATCTATCTATCTATCTATCTATCTATCTATCGCTGCCTCTCTATCATTATTAATGCCTGTCTATCTATCTATCTATCTATCTATCTATCTATCTATCTATCTATCTATCTATCTATCTATCTATCTATCTATCTATCTATCTACAATTATTTATGAATCATTTGTCTGTCTGTCTATCTATCTATCTATCTATCTATCTATCTATCTATCTATCTATCTATCTATCTATCCCTGTCTCTCTATCATTATTCATGAATCATTTGTCTGTCTATCTATCTATCTATCTATCTATCTATCTATCTATCTATCTATCTATCTATCTATCTATCTCTGCCTCTCTATCATTATTAATGTCTGTCTATCTATCTATCTATCTATCTATGTATCTATCTATCTATCTGTCTATCTATCGATCTGTCTGTCTGTCTGTCTATCTATCTATCTATCTATCTATCTATCTATCTATCTATCTATCTATCATCTATCTCTGCATGTCTCTCTTTAGTTATTTATGCATTATCTATCTATCTATCTATCTATCTATCTATCTATCTATCTATCTATCTATCTATCTATCACTGCCTCTCTATCATTATTAATGTCTGTCTATCTATCTATCAATCTGTCTATCTATCTATCTCTGCATGTCTCTCTATATTTATTTATGCATTATCTATCTATCTATTTCTCCGTCTCTCTCATTATTCATGAATCATTTGTATGTCTGTCTATCATCTATCTATCTATCTATCTATCTATCTATCTATCTATCTATCTATCTATCTATCTATCTATTATTATTTGTGAATAATCTGTCTATCTGTCTGTCTGTCTGTATTTCTATCTATCTATCCATCCATCAATCCATCTATCTATCTATCTATCTATCTATCTATCTATCTATCTATCTATCTATTTCTCCCAGTCTCTCTATCATTATTTATGAATCATTTGCCTGTCCGTCTGTCTGTCTCTCTTTCTCTCTATCTATCTCTGCCTCTCTCTCTATCAGTATTAATCTCTATCTATCTATCTATCTATCTATCTATCTATCTATCATCTATCTATCTATCTATCATCGATCTATCTCTGCATGTCTCTCTTTAGTTATTTATGCTCTATCTATCTATCTATCTATCTATCTATCTATCTATCTATCTATCTATCTTTATGAATCATTTGTCTGTCTGTCTATCTATCTATCTATCTATCTATCTATCTATCACTGTCTCTCTATCATTATTAATGTCTGTCTATCTATC
>NC_139522.1:9235810-9240810 GCF_947247035.1 Vipera ursinii
ATCTATCTATCTATCTATCTATCTATCTATCTATCTATCTATCATTATTTATGAATCATTTGTCTGTCTGTCTGTCTGTCTATCTATCTATCTATCTATCTTTCTTTCTATCTATCTATCTATCTATCTATCTATCTATCTATCTATCTATCTATCTATCTATCTATCTATGTATCTATCTATCTATCTATCTATCTCTGCCTCTCTATCATTATTAATGCCTGTCTATCTATCTATCTATCTATCTATCTATCTATCTATGTATCTATCTATCTATCGATCTGTCTATCTATCTATCTGTCTGTCTGTCTGTCTGTCTGTCTGTCTGTCTGTCTGTCTGTCTGTCTATCTATCTATCTATCTATCTATCTATCTATCTATCATTATTTATGTATCATTTGTCTGTCTGTCTGTCTGTCTATCTATCTATCTATCTATCTATCTATCTATCTATCTATCTATCTATCTATCCCTGTCTCTCTATCATTATTCATGAATCATCTATCTATCTATCTATCTATCTATCTATCTATCTATCTATCTATCTATCTATCTATCTATCTTTATTTATGAATCATTTGTCTGTCTATCTATCTATCTATCTATCTATCTATCTATCTATCTATCTATCTATCTATCTATCTATCTATCACTGTCTCTCTATCATTATTAATGTCTGTCTATCTATCAATCTGTCTGTCTATCTATCTATCTATCATTATTTATGAATCATTTGTCTGTCTGTCTATCTATCTATCAATCTATCTATCTATCTATCTATCTATCTATCTATCTATCTATCTATCTATCTATCTATCTATCTATCTATCTATCTATCTATCTATCTCTGCCTCTCTATCATTATTAATGCCTGTCTATTTATCTATCTGTCTGTCTGTCTGTCTGTCTGTCTGTCTGTCTGTCTGTCTGTCTGTCTGTCTATCTATCTATCTATCTATCTATCTATCTATCTATCTATCTATCTATCTATCTACAATTATTTATGAATCATTTGTCTGTCTGTCTATCTATCTATCTATCTATCTATCTATCTATCTATCTATCTATCTATCTATCTATCTATCTATCTATCTATCATTATTTATGAATCATTTGTCTGTCTGTCTGTCTGTCTGTCTGTCTGTCTGTCTGTCTATCTATCTATCTATCTATCTATCTATCTATCTATCTATCTATCTATCTATCTATCGCTGCCTCTCTATCATTATTAATGCCTGTCTATCTATCTATCTATCTATCTATCTATCTATGTATCTATCTATCTATCTGTCTATCTATCTGTCTGTCTGTCTGTCTGTCTGTCTGTCTGTCTGTCTGTCTGTCTGTCTGTCTGTCTATCTATCTATCTATCTATCTATCTATCTATCATTATTTATGTATCATTTGTCTGTCTGTCTGTCTATCTATCTATCTATCTATCTATCTATCTATCTATCTATCTATCTATCTATCCCTGTCTCTCTATCATTATTCATGAATCATCTATCTATCTATCTATCTATCTATCTATCTATCTATCTATCTATCTATCTATCTATCTATCTTTATTTATGAATCATTTGTCTGTCTATCTATCTATCTATCTATATATCTATCTATCTATCTATCTATCTATCTATCACTGTCTCTCTATCATTATTAATGTCTGTCTATCTATCAATCTGTCTGTCTATCTATCTATCTATCATTATTTATGAATCATTTGTCTGTCTGTCTATCTATCTATCTATCTATCTATCTATCTATCTATCTATCTATCTATCTATCTCTGCCTCTCTATCATTATTAATGCCTGTCTATTTATCTATCTGTCTGTCTGTCTGTCTGTCTGTCTGTCTGTCTGTCTGTCTATCTATCTATCTATCTATCTATCTATCTATCTATCTATCTATCTATCTATCTATCTATCTATCTATCTATCTATCTATCTACAATTATTTATGAATCATTTGTCTGTCTGTCTATCTATCTATCTATCTATCTATCTATCTATCTATCTATCTATCTATCTATCTATCTATCTATCTATCCCTGTCTCTCTATCATTATTCATGAATCATTTGTCTGTCTATCTATCAATCAATCTATCTATCTATCTATCTATCTATCTATCTATCTATCTATCTATCTATCTATCTATCTCTGCCTCTCTATCATTATTAATGTCTGGCTATCTATCTGTCTATCTATCTATCTATCTATCTATCTATCTATCTATCTATCTATCTATCTATCTATCTATCTATCTATCTATCTATCTATCTATCATTATTTATGAATCATTTGTCTGTCTGTCTGTCTGTCTGTCTGTCTGTCTGTCTATCTATCTATCTATCTATCTATCTATCTATCTATCTATCTATCTATCTATCTATCTATCTATCGCTGCCTCTCTATCATTATTAATGCCTGTCTATCTATCTATCTATCTATCTATCTATCTATCTATCTATCTATCTATCTATCTATCTTTTACGAATCATCTGTCTGTCTGTCTATCTATCTATCTATCTATCTATCTATCTATCTATCTATCTATCTATCTATCTCTGCCTCTCTGTCATTATTAATGTCTGTCTGTCTATCTATCAATCTGTCTGTCTATCTATCTATCTATCTATCTATCTATCTATCTATCTATCTATCTATCTATCTATCTTTATGAATCATTTGTCTGTCTGTCTGTCTATCTATCTATCTATCTATCTATCTATCTATCTATCTATCTATCTATCCCTGTCTCTCTATCATTATTCATGAATCATTTGTCTATCTATCTATCTATCTATCTATCTATCTATCTATCTATCTATCTATCTATCTATCTATCATTATTTATGAATCATTTGTCTGTCTGTCTGTCTGTCTGTCTGTCTGTCTATCTATCTATCTATCTATCTATCTATCTATCTATCTATCTATCTATCTATCTATCTATCTATCTATCTATCTATCTATCTATCTATCGCTGCCTCTCTATCATTATTAATGCCTGTCTATCTATCTATCTATCTATCTATCTATCTATCTATCTATCTATCTATCATCGATCTATCTCTGCATGTCTCTCTTTAGTTATTTATGCTCTATCTATCTATCTATCTATCTATCTATCTATCTATCTATCACTGTCTCTCTATCATTATTAATGTCTGTCTATCTATCAATCTGTCTATCTATCTATCTATCTATCTATCTATCTATCTATCTATCTATCAATCTATCTATCATTATTTATGAATCATTTGTCTGTCTGTCTGTCTGTCTGTCTATCTATCTATCTATCTATCTATCTATCTATCTATCTATCTATCTATCTATCTATCTATCTCTGCCTCTCTATCATTATTAATGCCTGTCTATCTATCTATCTATCTATCTGTCTGTCTGTCTGTCTGTCTGTCTGTCTGTCTGTCTGTCTATCTATCTATCTATCTATCTATCTATCTATCTATCTATCTATCTATCTATCTATCATTATTTATGAATCATTTGTCTGTCTATCTATCTATCTATCTATCTATCTATCTATCTATCTATCTATCTATCCCTGTCTCTCTATCATTATTCATGAATCATTTGTCTATCTATCTATCTATCTATCTATCTATCTATCTATCTATCTATCTATCTATCTATCTCTGCCTCTCTATCATTATTAATGTCTGTCTATCTATCTGTCTATCTGTCTGTCTATCTATCTATCTATCTATCTATCTATCTATCTATCTATCTATCTATCTATCTATCTATATATCTATCGCTGCCTCTCTATCATTATTAATGCCTGTCTATCTATCTATCTATCTATCTATCTATCTATCTATCTATCTATCTATCTATCTATCTATCTATCTTTTACGAATCATCTGTCTGTCTATCTATCTATCTATCTATCTATCTATCTATCTATCTATCTATCTATCTATCTTTATTTATGAATCATTTGTCTGTCTGTCTATCTATCAATCTGTCTATCTATCTATCTATCTATCTATCTATCTATCTATCTATCTATCTATCTATCTATCTATCTATCTATCATTATTTATGAATCATTTGTCTGTCTGTCTGTCTGTCTATCTATCTATCTATCTATCTTTCTTTCTATCTATCTATCTATCTATCTATCTATCTATCTATCTATCTATCTATCTATCTATCTATCTATCTATCTATCTATCTCTGCCTCTCTATCATTATTAATGCCTGTCTATCTATCTATCTATCTATCTATCTATGTATCTATCTATCTATCTATCTGTCTATCTATCTATCTGTCTGTCTGTCTGTCTGTCTGTCTGTCTGTCTGTCTGTCTGTCTGTCTGTCTGTCTGTCTATCTATCTATCTATCTATCTATCTATCTATCTATCTATCATTATTTATGTATCATTTGTCTGTCTGTCTGTCTGTCTATCTATCTATCTATCTATCTATCTATCTATCTATCTATCTATCTATCCCTGTCTCTCTATCATTATTCATGAATCATCTATCTATCTATCTATCTATCTATCTATCTATCTATCTATCTATCTATCTATCTATCTATCTATCTATCTTTATTTATGAATCATTTGTCTGTCTATCTATCTATCTATCTATCTATCTATCTATCTATCTATCTATCTATCTATCTATCTATCTATCACTGTCTCTCTATCATTATTAATGTCTGTCTATCTATCAATCTGTCTGTCTATCTATCTATCTATCATTATTTATGAATCATTTGTCTGTCTGTCTATCTATCTATCTATCTATCAATCTATCTATCTATCTATCTATCTATCTATCTATCTATCTATCTATCTATCTATCTATCTATCTATCTATCTCTGCCTCTCTATCATTATTAATGCCTGTCTATTTATCTATCTGTCTGTCTGTCTGTCTGTCTGTCTGTCTGTCTGTCTGTCTGTCTGTCTGTCTATCTATCTATCTATCTATCTATCTATCTATCTATCTATCTATCTAT
>NC_139522.1:9302148-9524648 GCF_947247035.1 Vipera ursinii
CATATGTTAGGAAAAATCCCATATACCATGAAAAGTGCAAATTACAGATAGAGCTAAAATTTGAAGAAGAAACACATATTTATGTTCCCCAAGGTCAGGGGTTACACTCTGGTCCTTCCCTTTGGAGTTGGCCCAACTGATATCTCGCATTTGTTAGGAAAAATCCGTTATACCATCAATCGTGCAAATTGCAGATAGAGCTCAAATTAGCTCAAATTAGAAAAACAAAGATATATTCATATTCCCACGGTTCAGGGAAGCCCAAAAAAACATGAATTTTCCAGATCTCATCTGTCCTTGTGGAGTTGGCCTAGGACATATCTCGCATTTGTTAAGAAAAATACCGTATACCATCAATAGTGCAAATTGCAGATAGAGCTCGAATGTGAGCTCTATCCCGAATTTGCACGATTCATGGGAATATGAATATGTCTTTTTTTTAATTTGAGCTCAATCTCCAACTTTCACTTTTCATCATATATGAGATTTTTCCTAACAAAAGCGAGTTATACCCCGGGCCATCTCCAAAGGGAATGATCAGATCCTAAATATTCATGTTTTTTGGGCTTCCCTGACCCAGGGCAATATGAATATGTGTTTGTTTTTCGAATTTGAGCTCTATCTCCTATGTGCACTTTTCAAGGTATAATGGATTTTTCCTAACAAATGCGAGATATGAGCTGGGCCAACTCCAAAGGGAGAGACCAGATCCAGGAAACTCTTTTTTTGCAGTTTTTCCCTGACCCGGGGGAACATAAATATGTGATTGTTATACAAATTTGAGCTCTATCTGTAATTTGCACTTTTCATGGTATATGGGATTTTTCCAAACAAATGCGAGATATGCCGAGGGCCAACTCCACAGGGACAGATCAGATCCCAAAAACTCATGTTTTTTGGGGTTTTCCTAACCCGGGGGAACATGAATTTGTCTTTTTTTTTTTTTTTAATCCCATTTATATCCCGCCCTTCTCCGAAGACTCAGGGCGGCTTACAATTTTAAGCACACCAATGTGCTAAGCAATAGCCTTCATTCTATGTATATGCCTGCTTATTAAGGCTTTCGCCCCTTCCCAAGCGGCATTATTACAAAGTCAGCTTGTTGCCCCCAACAATCTGGGTCCTCATTTTACCTACCTCGGAAGGATGGAAGGCTGAGTCAACCTTGTTTTTCGAATTTGATCTCTGTCTCCTATTTTTATGGTATAATGGATTTTTCCTAAGAAATGCGAGGTATCAGTTAGGCAAACTCCAAAGGGAGAGACCAGATCCAGAAAACTCTTTTTTTGGAGGGTTTCCCTGACCTGGGGGAACATAAATATGTGTTTCTTCTTCAAATTTGAGCTCTATCTGTAATTTGCACTTTTCATGGTATATGGGATTTTTCCACAGGGACAGACCAGATCCAGAAAACTCTTTTTGGAGGGCTTCCCAGACCCGGGGGAACATAAATATGTGTTTGTTCTTTAAATTTGAGTTCAATCTGCAATTTGCACTTTTGATTGTATAAGGAATTT
The DNA here is from genome assembly GCF_947247035.1 of Vipera ursinii. Classification (NCBI taxonomy): domain Eukaryota; kingdom Metazoa; phylum Chordata; class Lepidosauria; order Squamata; family Viperidae; genus Vipera; species Vipera ursinii. The sequence continues at coordinate 9,303,666 of NC_139522.1, forward strand.
TTCCTAACAAATGCGAGATATGCTCTGGGCCAACTCCACAGGGACAGATCAGATGCTGGGTTTTTTGGGTTTCCTTGACCCAGGGGAATATGAATATGTCTTTCTTTTTCGAATTTGAGCTCTATCAGCAATTTGCACTATTGATGGAATAAGTGATTTTTCCTAACAAATGCGAGATATGCCCTGGGCGAACTCCAAAAAGACAGGTCAGATCCCGGAAACTCATTTTTTTGGGGTTTCCCTTACCCAGGGGAATATGAATATGTTTTTTTTTTGAATTTGAGCTCTATCACCAATTTTCACTTTACATCATATAAGGGAATTTTTCCTAACAAAATAAAGTTATACCCCAGGCCATCTCCAAAGGGACAGATCAGATCCTAAATATTCATGTTTTTTGGGCTTCCCTGACCCAGGGGAATATGAATATGTGTTTGTTTTTCGAATTTGAGCTCTATCTCCTATATGCACTTTTCAAGCTATAATGGATTTTTCCTAACAAATGCGAGATATGAGTTGGGCCAACTCCAAAGGGAGAGACCAGATCCAGGAAACTCATGTATTTTTGGGTTTCCCTAACCCGGGGGAACATGAATATGTCTTTGTTTTTCGAATTTTAGCTCTATTTGCAATTTGCACTTTTCATGGTATAAGGGATTTTTCCTAACAAATGCGAGATATGCCCTGGGCCAACTCCACAGGGACAGACCAGATCCAGAAAACTCTCTTTGGAGGGCTTCCCAGACCTGAGGGAACATAAATATGTGTTTGTTCTTCAAATTTGAGTTCAATCTGCAATTTGCACTTTTCATTGTATAAGGAATTTTTCCTAACAAATGCGAGATATGCTCTGGGCCAACTCCACAGGGACAGATAAGATGCTGAAAACTCATGTTTTTTGGGTTTCCCTGACCCAGGGGAATATGAATATGTCTTTCTTTTTCGAATTTGAGCTCTATCTGCAATTTGCAGTATTGATGGTATAAGTGATTTTTCCTAAGAAATGTGAGATATGCCCTGGGCCAACTCCACAGGGACAGATCAGATCCTTGAAACTCATGTTTTTTGGGCTTCCCTGACCCAGGGGAATATGAATATATCTTTTTTTTTAATTTGAGCTCTATCTCCAATTTTCACTTTTCATTATATATGGGATTTTTCCTCACAAAAGCGAGTTATACCCCGGGCCATGTCCAAAGGGACAGATCAGATCCTAAATATTCATGTTTTTTTGCTCTTCCCTGACCCAGGGGAATATGAATATGTGTATGTTTTTCGAATTTGAGCTCTATCTCCTATGTGCACTTTTCAAGCTATAATGGATTTTTCCTAACAAATGCGAGATATGAGCTGGGCCAACTCCAAAGGGAGAGACCAGATCCAGGAAACTCTTTTTTTGCAGTTTTTCCCTGACCCGGGGGAACATAAATATGTGATTGTTATACAAATTTGAGCTCTATCTGCAATTTGCACTTTTCATGGTATATGGGATTTTTCCAAACAAATGCGAGTTATGCCGAGGGCCAACTCCACAGGGACAGATCAGATCCCAAAAACTCATGTTTTTAGGGGTTTCCCTAACCCGGGGGAACATGAATTTGACTTTGTTTTTCGAATTTGATCTCTGTCTCCTATTTTTATGGTATAATGGATTTTTCCTAACAAATGCGAGGTATCAGTTGGGCCAACTCCAAAGGGAGAGACCAGATCCAGAAAACTCTTTTTTTGGAGGGTTTCCCTGACCTGGGGGAACATAAATATGTGTTTCTTCTTCAAATTTGAGCTCTATCTGTAATTTGCACTTTTCATGGTATATGGGATTTTTCCACAGGGACAGACCAGATCCAGAAAACTCTTTTTGGAGGGCTTCCCAGACCCGGGGGAACATAAATATGTGTTTGTTCTTTAAATTTGAGTTCAATCTGCAATTTGCACTTTTGATTGTATAAGGAATTTTTCCTAACAAATGCGAGATATGCTCTGGGCCAACTCCACAGGGACAGATCAGATGCTGGGTTTTTTGGGTTTCCTTGACCCAGGGGAATATGAATATGTCTTTCTTTTTCGAATTTGAGCTCTATCAGCAATTTGCACTATTGATGGAATAAGTGATTTTTCCTAAGAAATGCGAGATATGCCCTGGGCCAACTCCAAAAAGACAGGTCAGATCCCGGAAACTCATTTTTTTGGGGTTTCCCTTACCCAGGGGAATATGAATATGTTTTTTTTTTGAATTTGAGCTCTATCTCCAATTTTCACTTTACATCATATAAGGGAATTTTTCTTAACAAAATAAAGTTATACCCCGGGCCATCTCCAAAGGGACAGATCAGATCCTAAATATTCATGTTTTTTGGGCTTCCCTGACCCAGGGGAATATGAATATGTGTTTGTTTTTCGAATTTGAGCTCTATCTCCTATGTGCACTTTTCAAGCTATAATGGATTTTTCCTAACAAATGCGAGATATGAGTTGGGCCAACTCCAAAGGGAGAGACCAGATCCAGGAAACTCATGTATTTTTGGGTTTCTCTAACCCGGGGGAACATGAATATGTCTTTGTTTTTCGAATTTTAGCTCTATTTGCAATTTGCACTTTTCATGGTATAAGGGATTTTTCCTAACAAATGCGAGATATGCCCTGGGCCAACTCCACAGGGACAGACCAGATCCAGAAAACTCTCTTTGGAGGGCTTCCCAGACCTGGGGGAACATAAATATGTGTTTGTTCTTCAAATTTGAGTTCAATCTGCAATTTGCACTTTTCATTGTATAAGGAATTTTTCCTAACAAATGCGAGATATGCTCTGGGCCAACTCCACAGGGACAGATCAGATGCTGAAAACTCATGTTTTTTGGGTTTCCCTGACCCAGGGGAATATGAATATGTCTTTCTTTTTCGAATTTGAGCTCTATCTGCAATTTGCACTATTGATGGAATAAGTGATTTTTCCTAACAAATGCGAGATATGCCCTGGGCCAACTCCAAAGGGACATATCCGAACCAGAAAACTCATGTTTTTTTGGGCTTCCCTGAACCGGGGAATGTGAATATGTCTTTCTTTTTCGAATTTCAACTCTGTCTCCTATTTTTATGGTATAATGGATTTTTCCTAACAAATGCGAGTTATACCCTGGGCAAAGTCGAAAGGGACAGATCAGATCCTAAATATTCATGTTTTTTGGGCTTCCCTGACGTAGGGGAATATGAATATGTGTTTGTTTTTCGAATTTCGAATTTGAACTAACTAACTATGTTCACTTTTCATGGTATAATGGAGTTTTCCAAACAAATGCGAGATATGTCCTGGGCCAACTGCACAGGGACAGATAAGATCCAGAAAACTCATGTATTTTTGGGTTTCCCTAACCGGGGGGAACATGAATATGTCTTTGTTTTTCGAATTTGAGTTTCAATCTGCAATTTGCACTTTTGATTGTATAAGGAATTTTTCCTAACAAATGCGACATATGTTCTTGGCCAACTCCACAGGGACAGATCAGATGCTGGGTTTTTTGGGTTTCCCTAACCCGGGGGAACATGAATATGTCTTTGTTTTTCGAATTTTAGCTCTATTTGCAATTTTCACTTTTCATGGTATAAGGGATTTTTCCTAACAAATGCGAGATATGAGTTGGGCCAACTCCAAAGGGACAGACCAGATCCAGAAAACTCTATTTTTGAGGGTTTCCGTGACCTGCGGGAACATAAATATGTGTTTCTTCTTCAAATTTGAGCTCTATCTGTAATTTGCACTATTGATGGTATACGTGATTTTTCCTAAGAAATGTGAGATATGCCCTGGGCCAACTCCACAGGGACAGATCAGATCCAGGAAACTCATGGTTTTTGGGCTTCCCTGAACCGGGGAATGTGAATATGTCTTTCTTTTTCGAATTTGAGCTCTATCTCCAATTTCCACTTTTCATGGATTTTTCCTAACAAATGTGAGTTGCACATTTCCTAACAAATGTGAGTTGTGGGACAGATCAGATCCCAGAAACTCACATTTTTTTTCGTTTCCCTGACATATTCCCACATGAATATGTCTTTGTTTTTCAAATTTGACCTCTATCTGCAATTTTCAATATTGTTGGTACAAGGGATTTTTCCAAACAAATGCGAGATATGCTCTAGGCCAACTCCACAGGGATAGATCAGATGCCGAAAACTCATGTTTTGGTTTTCCCTGACTTGGGGGAATATGAATATGTCTTTCTTTTTCGAATTTGAGCTCTATCTGCAATTTGCACTATTGATGGTATAAGTGATTTTTCCTAAGAAATGTGAGATATGCCCTTGGCCAACTCTACAGGGACAGATAAGATCCAGGAAACTCATGTTTTTTGGGCTTCCCTGACCCAGGGGAATAGGAATATGTCTTTTTTTTTTTAATTTGAGCTCTATCTCCAATTTTCACTTTTCATCAAATATGGGATTTTTCCTAACAAAGGTATGCCATGTGCCAACTGCACAGGGAAAGATCATGTCCCAAACATGAATATGTCTTTGTTTTTCGAATTTGACCTCTATCTGCAATTTTCGATATTGATGGTATAATGGATTTTTCCTAACAAATGCGAGTTATACCCTGGGCCAAGTCGAAAGGGACACATCAGATCCTAAATATTCATGTTTTTTGGGCTTCCCTGACCCAGGGGAATATGAATATGTGTTTGTTTTTCGAATTTGAGCTCTATCTCCTATGTGCACTTTTCAAGGTATAATGGATTTTTCCTAACAAATGCGAGATATGAGTTGGGCCAACTCCAAAGGGAGAGACCAGATCCAGAAAACTCTATTTTGGAGGGGTTCCGTGACCTGCGGGAACATAAATATGTGTTTCTTCTTCAAATTTGAGCTCTATCTCTAATTTGCACTTTTCATGGTATATGGGATTTTTCCTAACATATGCAAGTTATGCCCTGGGCCAACTCCAAAGGGAAAGATCAGGTCCCAAAAACTCATGTTTTTTTGGGTTTCCGAGACCCGGGGGAACATGAATATGTCTTTGTTTTTCAAATTTGAGCTCTATTTGCAATTTGCACTTTTTATGGTATATGGGATTTTTCCTAACAAATGCAAGATATGCCATGCGCCAACTGCACACGGAAAGATCAGTTCCAGAACAAGAATATGTCTTTCTTTTTTATGGTATAAGGGATTTTTCCTAAGAAATGTGAGATATGCCCTGGGCCAACTCCAAAAAGACAGATCAGATCCCAAAAACCCAACTTTTTGGGGCTTCCCTGACCTAGGGGAATGTGAATATGTGCTTGTTTTTCAAATTTGAGCTCTATTTGCCATTTGCACTTTTCATGGTATATGGGATTTTTCCAAACAAATGCGAGATATGCCATACGCCAACTGCAGAGGGAAAGATCAGGTCTCGAAAACTCAAGGTTTTTTGGGTTTCCCTGACCCGGGTGAACATGAATATGTCTTTCTTTTTTGAATTTGAGCTCTATCTCCAATTTGCACGATTGATGGTATAAGGGATTTATCCTAACAAATGCGAGATATCTCCTATGCCAACTGCACAGGGACAGATAAGATCCAGAAAACTCATCTATTTTTGGGTTTTCCTGAGCCGACGGAACATGAATATGTCTCTGTTTTTTGAATTTGAGTTCTATCTCCAATTTTAAATATTGATGGTATAATGGATTTTCCCTAACAAATGTGAGTTATGCCCTGGGCCAACTCCAAAGGGACAGATCAGATCCTAAAAACTTACATTTTTTGGGCTTCCCTGACCACGGGGAACATGAATATGTCTTTGTTTTTTGAGTTTGATCTCTATCTGCAATTTTCAATATTGATGGTATAATGGATTTTCCCTAACAAATGTGAGTTATGCCCTGTGCCAACTCCACAGGGACAGTTGAGAGCCCGAAAACTCATGTTTTTTTAGTTTTCCATGACTTGGGGGAATATGAATATTTCTTTCTTTTTCGAATTTGAGCTCTATCTGCAATTTGCAATATTGATGGTACAAGGGATTTTTCCTAACAAATGCGAGATATGTCCTGGGCCAACTCCAAAGGGACAGATCAGATCCCAAAAACTCAACTTTTTTGGGCTTCCCTGACCTAGGGGAATATGAATATGTGCTTGTTTTTCGAATTTGAGCTCCATTTGCAATTTGCACTTTTCGTGGTAACTGCAGAGTGAAAGATCAGGTCCCGAAAACTCATGTTTTTTTGGGCTTCCCTGAACCGGGGAACGTGAATATGTCTTTCTTTTTCGAATTTGAGCTCTATCTCCAATTTGCACGATTGATGGTATAAGGGATATTTCCTAACAAATGCGAGTTATGCCCTGGGCCAACTCGACAGGGAGAGATCAGATCCGAAAAAGTCATTTTTGGGGGGGCTTCCCTGAACTGGTGGAACATAAATATGTCTTTGTTCTTCAAATTTGAGCTCTATCTGCAATTTGCACTTTTCATAGTATATGGGATTTTTCCTAACAAATGCGAGATATGCCATGGGCCAACTGCACAGGGACAGATAAGATCCAGAAAACTCATGTGTTTTTGGGTTTCCCTGACCCGACGGAACATGAATATATCTCTGTTTTTTGAATATGTGTTTGTTCTTCAAGTTTGAGCTCTATTTGGTACAGATCAGGTCCCGAAAACTCATGTTTTTTCCTAACAAATGCGAGACATGCCCTCAGCTAACTCCACAGGGACAGATCAGATCTGGAGAATTCATGTTTTTTTGGGCTTCCCTGAACCGGGGGAATATGAATATCTCTTTGTTTTTTGAATTTGAGCTCTATCTCTTATGTGCACTTTTCCTGGTATATGGGATTTTTCCTAACAAATGCGAGTTATACCCTGCGCCAACTCCAAAGGGACAGATCAGATCCTAAATATTCATGTTTGTTTGGGCTTCCCTGACCCAGGGGAATATGAATATGTCTTTCTTTTTCGAATTTGAGCTCTATCTCCAATTTGCACGATTGATGGTATAAGGGATTTTTCCTAACAAATGCGAGATATCTCCTGGGCCAACTCCACAGGGACAGATCAGGTCCCAAAAACTCATGTTTTTTTGGGTTTCCGAGACCCGGGGAACATGAATATGTCTTTGTTTTTCAAATTTGACCACTATCTGCAATTTGCACTATTGATGGTATAAGTGATTTTTCCTAAGAAATGTGAGATATGCCCTGGGCCAACTCCACAGGGACAGATCAGATCCAGGAAACTCATGTTTTTTGGGCTTCCCTGAACCGGGGAATGTGAATATGTCTTTCTTTTTCGAATTTGAGCTCTATCTCCAATTTCCACTTTTCATGGATTTTTCCTAACAAATGTGAGTTATGCCCTGTGCCAACTCCACAGGGAAAGATCAGATCCCAGAAACTCATGGTTTTTTTGTTTTTTGTTTTTTGGGCTTCCCTGAACCGGGGAACGTGAATATGTCTTTCTTTTTCGAATTTGAGCTCTATCTGCAATTTGCACTATTCATGGTATAAGTGATTTTTCCTAAGAAATGCGAGTTATGCCCTGGGCCCACTCCAAAGGGAAAGATCAGATCCCAAAAACTCAAGTTTTTCTGGCTTCCTTGACCCAGGGGAACATGAATATGTGCTTGTTTTTCGAATTTGAGCTCTATCTGCAATTTCCACTTTTCATGGATTTTTCCTAAGAAATGTGAGTTACACCCTGTGGGACAGATCAGATCCCAGAAACTCACATTTTTTTTCCGTTTCCCTGACCAGGGGGCACATGAATATGTCTTTGTTTTTCAAATTTGACCTCTATCTGCAATTTTCAATATTGTTGGTGCAAGGGATTTTTCCTAACAAATGCGAGATATGCTCTAGGCCAACTCCACAGGGATAGATCAGATGCCGAAAACTCATGTTTTTTGGGTTTCCCTGACCCAGGGGAATATGAATATGTCTTTCTTTTTCGAATTTGAGCTCTATCTGCAATTTCCACTTTTCATGGTATATAGGATTGTTCCTAACATATGCGAGATATGCTCTGGGCCAACTCCAAAGGGACATATCCGAACCAGAAAACTCATGTTTTTTTGGCCTTCCCTGAACTGGGGAACGTGAATATGTCTTTCTTTTTCGAATTTGAGCTCTATCTCCAATTTCCACTTTTCATGGATTTTTCCTAACAAATGTGAGTTATGCCCTGTGCCAACTCCACAGGGACAGATCAGATCCCAGAAACCCATGTTTTTTTTTGTTTCCCTGACCAGGGGGCACATGAATATGTCTTTGTTTTTCAAATTTGACCTCTATCTGCAATTTGCACTATTGATGGTACAAGGGATTTTTCCTGAGAAATGTGAGATATGCCCTGGGCCAACTCCAAAGGGAGAGACCAGATCCAGGAAACTAATGTGTTTTTGGGTTTCCCTAACCCGGGGGAACATGAATATGTCTTTGTTTTTCGAATTTTAGCTCTATTTGCAATTTGCACTTTTCATGGTATAAGGGATTTTTCCTAACAAATGCGAGATATGCCCTGGGCCAACTCCACAGGGACAGATCAGATCCAGGAAACTCATGGTTTTTGGGCTTCCCTGAACCGGGGAATGTGAATATGTCTTTCTTTTTCGAATTTGAGCTCTATCTCCAATTTCCACTTTTCATGGATTTTTCCTAACAAATGTGAGTTGCACATTTCCTAACAAATGTGAGTTGTGGGACAGATCAGATCCCAGAAACACATTTTTTTTCGTTTCCCTGACCAGGGGGCACATGAATATGTCTTTGTTTTTCAAATTTGACCTCTATCTGCAATTTTCAATATTGTTGGTACAAGGGATTTTTCCAAACAAATGCGAGATATGCTCTAGGCCAACTCCACAGGGATAGATCAGATGCCGAAAACTCATGTTTTGGTTTTCCCTGACTTGGGGGAATATGAATATGTCTTTCTTTTTCGAATTTGAGCTCTATCTGCAATTTGCACTATTGATGGTATAAGTGATTTTTCCTAAGAAATGTGAGATATGCCCTTGGCCAACTCTACAGGGACAGATAAGATCCAGGAAACTCATGTTTTTTGGGCTTCCCTGACCCAGGGGAATAGGAATATGTCTTTTTTTTTTAATTTGAGCTCTATCTCCAATTTTCACTTTTCATCAAATATGGGATTTTTCCTAACAAAGATATGCCATGTGCCAACTGCACAGGGAAAGATCATGTCCCGAACATGAATATGTCTTTGTTTTTCGAATTTGACCTCTATCTGCAATTTTCGATATTGATGGTATAATGGATTTTTCCTAACAAATGCGAGTTATACCCTGGGCCAAGTCGAAAGGGACACATCAGATCCTAAATATTCATGTTTTTTGGGCTTCCCTGACCCAGGGGAATATGAATATGTGTTTGTTTTTCGAATTTGAGCTCTATCTCCTATGTGCACTTTTCAAGGTATAATGGATTTTTCCTAACAAATGCGAGATATGAGCTGGGCCAACTCCAAAGGGAGAGACCAGATCCAGGAAACTCTTTTTTTGCAGTTTTTCCCTGACCCGGGGGAACATAAATATGTGATTGTTATACAAATTTGAGCTCTATCTGCAATTTGCACTTTTCATGGTATATGGGATTTTTCCAAACAAATGCGAGTTATGCCGAGGGCCAACTCCACAGGGACAGATCAGATCCCAAAAACTCATGTTTTTAGGGGTTTCCCTAACCCGGGGGAACATGAATTTGACTTTGTTTTTCGAATTTGATCTCTGTCTCCTATTTTTATGGTATAATGGATTTTTCCTAACAAATGCGAGGTATCAGTTGGGCCAACTCCAAAGGGAGAGACCAGATCCAGAAAACTCTTTTTTTGGAGGGTTTCCCTGACCTGGGGGAACATAAATATGTGTTTCTTCTTCAAATTTGAGCTCTATCTGTAATTTGCACTTTTCATGGTATATGGGATTTTTCCACAGGGACAGACCAGATCCAGAAAACTCTTTTTGGAGGGCTTCCCAGACCCGGGGGAACATAAATATGTGTTTGTTCTTTAAATTTGAGTTCAATCTGCAATTTGCACTTTTGATTGTATAAGGAATTTTTCCTAACAAATGCGAGATATGCTCTGGGCCAACTCCACAGGGACAGATCAGATGCTGGGTTTTTTGGGTTTCCTTGACCCAGGGGAATATGAATATGTCTTTCTTTTTCGAATTTGAGCTCTATCAGCAATTTGCACTATTGATGGAATAAGTGATTTTTCCTAACAAATGCGAGATATGCCCTGGGCCAACTCCAAAAAGACAGGTCAGATCCCGGAAACTCATTTTTTTGGGGTTTCCCTTACCCAGGGGAATATGAATATGTTTTTTTTTTTGAATTTGAGCTCTATCTCCAATTTTCACTTTACATCATATAAGGGAATTTTTCTTAACAAAATAAAGTTATACCCCGGGCCATCTCCAAAGGGACAGATCAGATCCTAAATATTCATGTTTTTTGGGCTTCCCTGACCCAGGGGAATATGAATATGTGTTTGTTTTTCGAATTTGAGCTCTATCTCCTATGTGCACTTTTCAAGCTATAATGGATTTTTCCTAACAAATGCGAGATATGAGTTGGGCCAACTCCAAAGGGAGAGACCAGATCCAGGAAACTCATGTATTTTTGGGTTTCTCTAACCCGGGGGAACATGAATATGTCTTTGTTTTTCGAATTTTAGCTCTATTTGCAATTTGCACTTTTCATGGTATAAGGGATTTTTCCTAACAAATGCGAGATATGCCCTGGGCCAACTCCACAGGGACAGACCAGATCCAGAAAACTCTCTTTGGAGGGCTTCCCAGACCTGGGGGAACATAAATATGTGTTTGTTCTTCAAATTTGAGTTCAATCTGCAATTTGCACTTTTCATTGTATAAGGAATTTTTCCTAACAAATGCGAGATATGCTCTGGGCCAACTCCACAGGGACAGATCAGATGCTGAAAACTCATGTTTTTTGGGTTTCCCTGACCCAGGGGAATATGAATATGTCTTTCTTTTTCGAATTTGAGCTCTATCTGCAATTTGCACTATTGATGGAATAAGTGATTTTTCCTAACAAATGCGAGATATGCCCTTGGCCAACTCCACAGGGACAGATAAGATCCAGGAAACTCATGTTTTTTGGGCTTCCCTGACCCAGGGGAATAGGAATATGTCTTTTTTTAAAAATTTGAGCTCTATCTCCAATTTTCACTTTTCATCAAATATGGGATTTTTCCTAACAAAGATATGCCATGCGCCAACTGCACAGGGAAAGATCAGGTCCCGAACATGAATATGTCTTTGTTTTTCGAATTTGACCTCTATCTGCAATTTTCAATATTGATGGTATAATGGATTTTTCCTAACAAATGCGAGTTATACCCTGGGCCAAGTCGAAAGGGACACATCAGATCCTAAATATTCATGTTTTTTGGGCTTCCCTGACGTAGGGGAATATGAATATGTGTTTGTTTTTCGAATTTGAGCTCTATCTCCTATGTGCACTTTTCAAGGTATAATGGATTTTTCCTAACAAATGCGAGATATGAGTTGGGCCAACTCCAAAGGGAGAGACCAGATCCAGAAAACTCTATTTTGGAGGGGTTCCGTGACCTGCGGGAACATATATATGTGTTTCTTCTTCAAATTTGAGCTCTATCTGTAATTTGCACTTTTCATGGTATATGGGATTTTTCCAAACAAATGCGAGCTATGCCGAGGGCCAACTCCACAGGGACAGATCAGATCCCAAAAACTCATGTTTTTTGGGGTTTCCCTAACCTGGGGGAACATGAATTTGTCTTTGTTTTTCGAATTTGATCTCTGTCTCCTATTTTTATGGTATAATGCATTTTTCCAAACAAATGCGAGGTATCAGTTGGGCCAACTCCAAAGGGAGAGACCAGATCCAGAAAACTCTTTTTTTGGAGGGTTTCCCTGACCTGGGGGAACATAAATATGTGTTTCTTCTTCAAATTTGAGCTCTATCTGTAATTTGCACTTTTCATGGTATATGGGATTTTTCCTAACATATGCGAGATATGCTCTGGGCCAACTCCACAGGGACATATCCGAACCATAAAACTCATGTTTTTTGGGCTTCCCTGAACCGGGGAACGTGAATATGTCTTTCTTTTACGAATTTGACCTCTATCTGCAATTTGCAATATTGATGGTATAAGGGATTTTTCCTAAGAAATGTGAGATATGCCCTGGGCCAACTCCAGAGGGACAGATCAGATCAAGGAAACTAATGTGTTTTTTTTTCCCTCGACCTAGGGGAGCATGAATATGTCTTTCTTTTTTGAATTTGAGCTCTATCAGCAATTTGCACTATTGATGGAATAAGAGATTTTTCCTAACAAATGTGAGATATGCCCTGGGCCAAGTCCAAAAAGACAGATCAGATCCCAAAGACTCAACTTTTTTGGGCTTCCCTGACCTATTGGAACATGAATATGTGCTTGTTTTTCGAATTTGAGCTCTATTTTCAATTTTCACTTTTCATGGTATATGGGATTTTTCCTAACAAATGCAAGATATGCCATGCGCCAACTGCACAGGGAAAGATCAGGTCCCAAAAACTCATGTTTTTTTGGGTTTCCGTGACCCGGGGGAACATGAATATGTCTTTGTTTTTCGAATTTGAGCTCTATCTCCAATTTCCACTTTTCATGGTATAAGGGATTTTTCCTAACAAATGCGAGATATGCCCTGGGCCAACTCCACAGGGAAAGACCAGATCCAGAAAACTCTTTTTGGAGGGCTTCCCAGACCTGGGGGAACATAAATATGTGTTTGTTCTTCAAATTTGAGTTCAATCTGCAATTTGCACTTTTCATTGTATAAGGAATTTTTCCTAACAATTGCGAGATATGCTCTGGGCCAACTCCACAGGGACAGATCAGATGCTGAAAACTCATGTTTTTTGGGCTTCCCTGACCCAGGGGAATAGGAATATGTCTTTTTTTTTTAATTTGAGCTCTATCTCCAATTTTCAATTTTCATCAAATATGGGATTTTTCCTAACAAAGATATGCCATGCGCCAACTGCACATGGAAAGATCATGTCCCGAACATGAATATGTCTTTGTTTTTCGAATTTGACCTCTATCTGCAATTTTCAATATTGATGGTATAATGGATTTTTCCTAACAAATGCGAGTTATACCCTGGGCCAAGTCGAAAGGGACACATCAGATCCTAAATATTCATGTTTTTTGGGCTTCCCTGACGTAGGGGAATATGAATATGTGTTTGTTTTTCGAATTTGAGCTCTATCTCCTATGTGCACTTTTCAAGGTATAATGGATTTTTCCTAACAAATGCGAGATATGAGTTGGGCCAACTCCAAAGGGAGAGACCAGATCCAGAAAACTCTATTTTGGAGGGGTTCCGTGACCTGCGGGAACATAAATATGTGTTTCTTCTTCAAATTTGAGCTCTATCTCTAATTTGCACTTTTCATGGTATATGGGATTTTTCCTAACATATGCAAGTTATGCCCTGGGCCAACTCCAAAGGGAAAGATCAGGTCCCAAAAACTCATGTTTTTTTGGGTTTCCGAGACCCGGGGGAACATGAATATGTCTTTGTTTTTCAAATTTGAGCTCTATTTGCAATTTGCAGTTTTTATGGTATATGGGATTTTTCCTAACAAATGCAAGATATGCCATGCGCCAACTGCACAGGGAAAGATCAGTTCCAGAAAAAGAATATGTCTTTCTTTTTTTATGGTATAAGGGATTTTTCCTAAGAAATGTGAGATATGCCCTGGGCCAACTCCAAAAAGACAGATCAGATCCCAAAAACTCAACTTTTTGGGGCTTCCCTGACCTAAGGGAATATGAATATGTGCTTGTTTTTCAAATTTGAGCTCTATTTGCAATTTGCACTTTTCATGGTATATGGGATTTTTCCAAACAAATGCGAGATATGCCATACGCCAACTGCAGAGGGAAAGATCAGGTCTCGAAAACTCAAGGTTTTTTGGGTTTCCCTGACCCGGGTGAACATGAATATGTCTTTCTTTTTTGAATTTGAGCTCTATCTCCAATTTGCACGATTGATGGTATAAGGGATTTTTCCTAACAAATGCGAGATATCTCCTGGGCCAACTGCACAGGGACAGATAAGATCCAGAAAACTCATCTATTTTTGGGTTTCCCTGAGCCGACGGAACATGAATATGTCTCTGTTTTTTGAATTTGAGTTCTATCTCCAATTTTCACTTCTCATGTTATAAAGGATTTTTCTTGACAAATTCGAGCTATGCCGTGGCCAAACTCCAAAGTGACAGATCAGATTCCGAAAACTCATTTTTTTGTGGGCTTCCCTGACCCGGGAGAACATGAATATGTCTTTGTTTTTTGAGTTTGATCTCTATCTGCAATTTTAAATATTGATGGTATAATGGATTTTCCCTAACAAATGCGAGTTATGCCCTGGGCCAACTCCAAAGGGACAGATCAGATCCTAAAAACTTACATTTTTTGGGCTTCCCTGACCACGGGGAACATGAATATGTCTTTGTTTTTTGAGTTTGATCTCTATCTGCAATTTTCAATATTGATGGTATAATGCATTTTCCCTAACAAATGTGAGTTATGCACTGTGCCAACTCCACAGGGACAGTTGAGAGCCCGAAAACTCATGTTTTTTTAGTTTTCCATGACTTGGGGGAATATGAATATTTCTTTCTTTTTCGAATTTGAGCTCTATCTGCAATTTTCAATATTGTTGGTACAAGGGATTTTTCCTAACAAATGCGAGATACGCTCTAGGCCAACACCACAGGGATAGATCAGATGCCGAAAACTCATGTTTTTTGGGTTTCCCTGACCCAGGGGAATATGAATATGTCTTTCTTTTTCGAATTTGAGCTCTATCTGCAATTTGCACTATTGATGGTATAAGTGATTTTTCCTAAGAAATGTGAGATATGCCCTTGGCCAACTCCACAGGGACATATAAGATCCAGGAAACTCATGTTTTTTGGGCTTCCCTGACCCAGGGGAATAGGAATATGTCTTTTTTTTTTTAATTTGAGCTCTATCTCCAATTTTCACTTTTCATCAAATATGGGATTTTTCCTAACAAAGATATGCCATACGCCAACTGCACAGGGAAAGATCATGTCCCGAACATGAATATGTCTTTGTTTTTCGAATTTGACCTCTATCTGCAATTTTCAATATTGATGGTATAATGGATTTTTCCTAACAAATGCGAGTTATACCCTGGGCCAAGTCGAAAGGGACACATCAGATCCTAAATATTCATGTTTTTTGGGCTTCCCTGACGTAGGGGAATATGAATATGTGTTTGTTTTTCGAATTTGAGCTCTATCTCTAATTTGCACTTTTCATGGTATATGGGATTTTTCCTAACATATGCAAGTTATGCCCTGGGCCAACTCCAAAGGGAAAGATCAGGTCCCAAAAACTCATGTTTTTTTGGGTTTCCGAGACCCGGGGGAACATGAATATGTCTTTGTTTTTCAAATTTGAGCTCTATTTGCAATTTGCAGTTTTTATGGTATATGGGATTTTTCCTAACAAATGCAAGATATGCCATGCGCCAACTGCACAGGGAAAGATCAGTTCCAGAAAAAGAATATGTCTTTCTTTTTTTATGGTACAAGGGATTTTTCCTAACAAATGCGAGATATGTCCTGGGCCAACTCCAAAGGGACAGATCAGATCCCAAAAACTCAACTTTTTTAGGCTTCCCTGACTTAGGGGAATATGAATATGTGCTTGTTTTTCGAATTTGAGCTCCATTTGCAATTTGCACTTTTCGTGGTATATGGGATTTTTCCTAACAAATGCGAAATATGCCATGCGCCAACTGCAGAGTGAAAGATCAGGTCCCGAAAACTCATGTTTTTTTGGGCTTCCCTGAACCGGGGAACGTGAATATGTCTTTCTTTTTCGAATTTGAGCTCTATCTCCAATTTGCACGATTGATGGTATAAGGGATTTTTCCTAACAAATGCGAGTTATGCCCTGGGCCAACTCGACAGGGAGAGATCAGATCCGAAAAAGCCATTTTTGGGGGGGCTTCCCTGAACTGGTGGAACATAAATATGTCTTTGTTCTTCAAATTTGAGCTCTATCTGCAATTTGCACTTTTCATAGTATATGGGATTTTTCCTAACAAATGCGAGATATGCCATGGGCCAACTGCAGAGGGACAGATAAGATCCAGAAAACTCATGTGTTTTTGGGTTTCCCTGACCCGACGGAACATGAATATATCTCTGTTTTTTGAATATGTGTTTGTTCTTCAAGTTTGAGCTCTATTTGGTACAGATCAGGTCCCGAAAACTCATGTTTTTTCCTAACAAATGCGAGACATGCCCTCAGCTAACTCCACAGGGACAGATCAGATCTGGAGAATTCATGTTTTTTTGGGCTTCCCTGAACCGGGGGAATATGAATATGTCTTTGTTTTTTGAATTTGAGCTCTATCTCTTATGTGCACTTTTCCTGGTATATGGGATTTTTCCTAACAAATGCGAGTTATACCCTGGGCCAACCCCAAAGGGACAGATCAGATCCTAAATATTCATGTTTGTTTGGGCTTCCCTGACCCAGGGGAATATGAATATGTCTTTCTTTTTCGAATTGGACCTCTACCTGCAATTTGCACTATTGATGGTATAAGTGATTTTTCCTAAGAAATGTGAGATATGCCCTTGGCCAACTCCACAGGGACAGATAAGATCCAGGAAACTCATGTTTTTTTGGGTTTCCCTGACCCGGGGGAACATGAATTGGTCTTTGTTTTTCGAATTTCAACTCTGTCTCCTATTTTTATGGTATAATGGATTTTTCCTAACAAATGCGAGTTATACCCTGGGCAAAGTCGAAAGGGACAGATCAGATCCTAAATATTCATGTTTTTTGGGCTTCCCTGACGTAGGGGAATATGAATATGTGTTTGTTTTTCGAATTTCGAATTTGAACTAACTAACTATGTTCACTTTTCATGGTATAATGGAGTTTTCCAAACAAATGCGAGATATGTCCTGGGTCAACTGCACAGGGACAGATAAGATCCAGAAAACTCATGTATTTTTGGGTTTCCCTAACCGGGGGGAACATGAATATGTCTTTGTTTTTCGAATTTGAGTTCAATCTGCAATTTGCACTTTTGATTATATAAGGAATTTTTCCTAACAAATGCGACATATGTTCTTGGCCAACTCCACAGGGACAGATCAGATGCTGGGTTTTTTGGGTTTCCCTGACCCAGGGGAATATGAATATGTCTTTCTTTTTCGAATTTGAGCTCTATCAGCAATTTGCACTATTGATGGAATAAGTGATTTTTCCTAACAAATGCGAGATATGCCCTGGGCCAACTCCAAAAAGACAGATCAGATCCAGGAAACTCATTTTTTTTGGGTTTCCCTTACCCAGTGGAATATGAATATGTCTTTTTTTTTAATTTGAGCTCTATCTCCAATTTTCACTTCACATCATATAAGGGAATTTTTCCTAACAAAATAAAGTTATACCCCGGGCCATCTCCAAAGGGACAGATCAGATCCTAAATATTCATGTTTTTTGGGCTTCCCTGACCCAGGGGAATATGAATATGTGTTTGTTTTTCGAATTTGAGCTCTATCTCCTATGTGCACTTTTCAAGGTATAATGGATTTTTCCTAACAAATGCGAGATATGAGTTGGGCCAACTCCAAAGGGACAGACCAGATCCAGAAAACTCTATTTTGGAGGGTTTCCGTGACCTGCGGGAACATAAATATGTGTTTCTTCTTCAAATTTGAGCTCTATCTGTAATTTGCACTTTTCATGGTATATGGGATTTTTCCTAACATATGCAAGTTATGCCCTGGGCCAACTCCAAAGGGAAAGATCAGGTCCCAAAAACTCATGTTTTTTTGGGTTTCCGAGACCCGGGGGAACATGAATTTGTCTTTGTTTTTCGAATTTCAACTCTGTCTCCTATTTTTATGGTATAATGGATTTTTCCTAACAAATGCGAGTTATACCCTGGGCAAAGTCGAAAGGGACAGATCAGATCCTAAATATTCATGTTTTTTGGGCTTCCCTGACGTAGGGGAATATGAATATGTGTTTGTTTTTCGAATTTCGAATTTGAACTAACTAACTATGTTCACTTTTCATGGTATAATGGAGTTTTCCAAACAAATGCGAGATATGTCCTGGGTCAACTGCACAGGGACAGATAAGATCCAGAAAACTCATGTATTTTTGGATTTCCCTAACCGGGGGGAACATGAATATGTCTTTGTTTTTCGAATTTGAGTTCAATCTGCAATTTGCACTTTTGATTGTATAAGGAATTTTTCCTAACAAATGCGACATATGTTCTTGGCCAACTCCACAGGGACAGATCAGATGCTGGGTTTTTTGGGTTTCCCTGACCCAGGGGAATATGAATATGTCTTTCTTTTTCGAATTTGAGCTCTATCAGCAATTTGCACTATTGATGGAATAAGTGATTTTTCCTAACAAATGCGAGATATGCCCTGGGCCAACTCCAAAAAGACAGATCAGATCCAGGAAACTCATTTTTTTTGGGTTTCCCTTACCCAGTGGAATATGAATATGTCTTTTTTTTTAATTTGAGCTCTATCTCCAATTTTCACTTCACATCATATAAGGGAATTTTTCCTAACAAAATAAAGTTATACCCCGGGCCATCTCCAAAGGGACAGATCAGATCCTAAATATTCATGTTTTTTGGGCTTCCCTGACCCAGGGGAATATGAATATGTGTTTGTTTTTCGAATTTGAGCTCTATCTCCTATGTGCACTTTTCAAGGTATAATGGATTTTTCCTAACAAATGCGAGATATGAGTTGGGCCAACTCCAAAGGGACAGACCAGATCCAGAAAACTCTATTTTGGAGGGTTTCCGTGACCTGCGGGAACATAAATATGTGTTTCTTCTTCAAATTTGAGCTCTATCTGTAATTTGCACTTTTCATGGTATATGGGATTTTTCCTAACATATGCAAGTTATGCCCTGGGCCAACTCCAAAGGGAAAGATCAGGTCCCAAAAACTCATGTTTTTTTGGGTTTCCGAGACCCGGGGAAACATGAATATGTCTTTGTTTTTCGAATTTGACCACTATCTGCAATTTGCACTATTGATGGTATAAGTGATTTTTCCTAAGAAATGTGAGATATGCCCTGGGCCAACTCCACAGGGACAGATCAGATCCTTGAAACTCATGTTTTTTGGGCTTCCCTGACCCAGGGGAATATGAATATATCTTTTTTTTTAAATTTGAGCTCTATCTCCAATTTTCACTTTTCATTATATATGGGATTTTTCCTCACAAAAGCGAGTTATACCCCGGGCCATGTCCAAAGGGACAGATCAGATCCTAAATATTCATGTTTTTTTGCTCTTCCCTGACCCAGGGGAATATGAATATGTGTTTGTTTTTCGAATTTGAGCTCTATCTCCTATGTGCACTTTTCAAGCTATAATGGATTTTTCCTAACAAACGCGAGATATGAGCTGGGCCAACTCCAAAGGGAGAGACCAGATCCAGGAAACTCTTTTTTTGCAGTTTTTCCCTGACCCGGGGGAACATAAATATGTGATTGTTATACAAATTTGAGCTCTATCTGCAATTTGCACTTTTCATGGTGTATGGGATTTTTCCAAACAAATGCGAGTTATGCCGAGGGCCAACTCCACAGGGACAGATCAGATCCCAAAAACTCATGTTTTTAGGGGTTTCCCTAACCCGGGGGAACATGAATTTGACTTTGGTTTTCGAATTTGATCTCTGTCTCCTATTTTTATGGTATAATGGATTTTTCCTAACAAATGCGAGGTATCAGTTGGGCCAACTCCAAAGGGAGAGACCAGATCCAGAAAACTCTTTTTTTGGAGGGTTTCCCTGACCTGGGGGAACATAAATATGTGTTTCTTCTTCAAATTTGAGCTCTATCTGTAATTTGCACTTTTCATGGTATATGGGATTTTTCCACAGGGACAGACCAGATCCAGAAAACTCTTTTTGGAGGGCTTCCCAGACCCGGGGGAACATAAATATGTGTTTGTTCTTTAAATTTGAGTTCAATCTGCAATTTGCACTTTTGATTGTATAAGGAATTTTTCCTAACAAATGCGAGATATGCTCTGGGCCAACTCCACAGGGACAGATCAGATGCTGGGTTTTTTGGGTTTCCTTGACCCAGGGGAATATGAATATGTCTTTCTTTTTCGAATTTGAGCTCTATCAGCAATTTGCACTATTGATGGAATAAGTGATTTTTCCTAACAAATGCGAGATATGCCCTGGGCCAACTCCAAAAAGACAGGTCAGATCCCGGAAACTCATTTTTTTGGGGTTTCCCTTACCCAGGGGAATATGAATATGTTTTTTTTTTAATTTGAGCTCTATCTCCAATTTTCACTTTACATCATATAAGGGAATTTTTCTTAACAAAATAAAGTTATACCCCGGGCCATCTCCAAAGGGACAGATCAGATCCTAAATATTCATGTTTTTTGGGCTTCCCTGACCCAGGGGAATATGAATATGTGTTTGTTTTTCGAATTTGAGCTCTATCTCCTATGTGCACTTTTCAAGCTATAATGGATTTTTCCTAACAAATGCGAGATATGAGTTGGGCCAACTCCAAAGGGAGAGACCAGATCCAGGAAACTCTTTTTTTGCAGTTTTTCCCTGACCCGGGGGAACATAAATATGTGATTGTTATACAAATTTGAGCTCTATCTGCAATTTGCACTTTTCATGGTGTATGGGATTTTTCCAAACAAATGCGAGTTATGCCGAGGGCCAACTCCACAGGGACAGATCAGATCCCAAAAACTCATGTTTTTAGGGGTTTCCCTAACCCGGGGGAACATGAATTTGACTTTGTTTTTCGAATTTGATCTCTGTCTCCTATTTTTATGGTATAATGGATTTTTCCTAACAAATGCGAGGTATCAGTTGGGCCAACTCCAAAGGGAGAGACCAGATCCAGAAAACTCTTTTTTTGGAGGGTTTCCCTGACCTGGGGGAACATAAATATGTGTTTCTTCTTCAAATTTGAGCTCTATCTGTAATTTGCACTTTTCATGGTATATGGGATTTTTCCACAGGGACAGACCAGATCCAGAAAACTCTTTTTGGAGGGCTTCCCAGACCCGGGGGAACATAAATATGTGTTTGTTCTTTAAATTTGAGTTCAATCTGCAATTTGCACTTTTGATTGTATAAGGAATTTTTCCTAACAAATGCGAGATATGCTCTGGGCCAACTCCACAGGGACAGATCAGATGCTGGGTTTTTTGGGTTTCCTTGACCCAGGGGAATATGAATATGTCTTTCTTTTTCGAATTTGAGCTCTATCAGCAATTTGCACTATTGATGGAATAAGTGATTTTTCCTAACAAATGCGAGATATGCCCTGGGCCAACTCCAAAAAGACAGGTCAGATCCCGGAAACTCATTTTTTTGGGGTTTCCCTTACCCAGGGGAATATGAATATGTTTTTTTTTTAATTTGAGCTCTATCTCCAATTTTCACTTTACATCATATAAGGGAATTTTTCTTAACAAAATAAAGTTATACCCCGGGCCATCTCCAAAGGGACAGATCAGATCCTAAATATTCATGTTTTTTGGGCTTCCCTGACCCAGGGGAATATGAATATGTGTTTGTTTTTCGAATTTGAGCTCTATCTCCTATGTGCACTTTTCAAGCTATAATGGATTTTTCCTAACAAATGCGAGATATGAGTTGGGCCAACTCCAAAGGGAGAGACCAGATCCAGGAAACTCATGTATTTTTGGGTTTCTCTAACCCGGGGGAACATGAATATGTCTTTGTTTTTCGAATTTTAGCTCTATTTGCAATTTGCACTTTTCATGGTATAAGGGATTTTTCCTAACAAATGCGAGATATGCCCTGGGCCAACTCCACAGGGACAGACCAGATCCAGAAAACTCTCTTTGGAGGGCTTCCCAGACCTGGGGGAACATAAATATGTGTTTGTTCTTCAAATTTGAGTTCAATCTTCAATTTGCACTTTTCATTGTATAAGGAATTTTTCCTAACAAATGCGAGATATGCTCTGGGCCAACTCCACAGGGACAGATCAGATGCTGAAAACTCATGTTTTTTGGGTTTCCCTGACCCAGGGGAATATGAATATGTCTTTCTTTTTCGAATTTGAGCTCTATCTGCAATTTGCACTATTGATGGTATACGTGATTTTTCCTAAGAAATGTGAGATATGCCCTGGGCCAACTCCACAGGGACAGATCAGATCCAGGAAACTCATGGTTTTTGGGCTTCCCTGAACCGGGGAATGTGAATATGTCTTTCTTTTTCGAATTTGAGCTCTATCTCCAATTTCCACTTTTCATGGATTTTTCCTAACAAATGTGAGTTGCACATTTCCTAACAAATGTGAGTTGTGGGACAGATCAGATCCCAGAAACTCACATTTTTTTTCGTTTCCCTGACCAGGGGGCACATGAATATGTCTTTGTTTTTCAAATTTGACCTCTATCTGCAATTTTCAATATTGTTGGTACAAGGGATTTTTCCAAACAAATGCGAGATATGCTCTAGGCCAACTCCACAGGGATAGATCAGATGCCGAAAACTCATGTTTTGGTTTTCCCTGACTTGGGGGAATATGAATATGTCTTTCTTTTTCGAATTTGAGCTCTATCTGCAATTTGCACTATTGATGGTATAAGTGATTTTTCCTAAGAAATGTGAGATATGCCCTTGGCCAACTCTACAGGGACAGATAAGATCCAGGAAACTCATGTTTTTTGGGCTTCCCTGACCCAGGGGAATAGGAATATGTCTTTTTTTTTTAATTTGAGCTCTATCTCCAATTTTCACTTTTCATCAAATATGGGATTTTTCCTAACAAAGATATGCCATGTGCCAACTGCACAGGGAAAGATCATGTCCCGAACATGAATATGTCTTTGTTTTTCGAATTTGACCTCTATCTGCAATTTTCGATATTGATGGTATAATGGATTTTTCCTAACAAATGCGAGTTATACCCTGGGCCAAGTCGAAAGGGACACATCAGATCCTAAATATTCATGTTTTTTGGGCTTCCCTGACCCAGGGGAATATGAATATGTGTTTGTTTTTCGAATTTGAGCTCTATCTCCTATGTGCACTTTTCAAGGTATAATGGATTTTTCCTAACAAATGCGAGATATGAGTTGGGCCAACTCCAAAGGGAGAGACCAGATCCAGAAAACTCTATTTTGGAGGGGTTCCGTGACCTGCGGGAACATAAATATGTGTTTCTTCTTCAAATTTGAGCTCTATCTCTAATTTGCACTTTTCATGGTATATGGGATTTTTCCTAACATATGCAAGTTATGCCCTGGGCCAACTCCAAAGGGAAAGATCAGGTCCCAAAAACTCATGTTTTTTTGGGTTTCCGAGACCCGGGGGAACATGAATATGTCTTTGTTTTTCAAATTTGAGCTCTATTTGCAATTTGCACTTTTTATGGTATATGGGATTTTTCCTAACAAATGCAAGATATGCCATGCGCCAACTGCACACGGAAAGATCAGTTCCAGAACAAGAATATGTCTTTCTTTTTTATGGTATAAGGGATTTTTCCTAAGAAATGTGAGATATGCCCTGGGCCAACTCCGAAAAGACAGATCAGATCCCGAAAACCCAACTTTTTGGGGCTTCCCTGACCTAGGGGAATATGAATATGTGCTTGTTTTTCAAATTTGAGCTCTATTTGCCATTTGCACTTTTCATGGTATATGGGATTTTTCCAAACAAATGCGAGATATGCCATACGCCAACTGCAGAGGGAAAGATCAGGTCTCGAAAACTCAAGGTTTTTTGGGTTTCCCTGACCCGGGTGAACATGAATATGTCTTTCTTTTTTGAATTTGAGCTCTATCTCCAATTTGCACGATTGATGGTATAAGGGATTTTTCCTAACAAATGCGAGATATCTCCTGGGCCAACTGCACAGGGACAGATAAGATCCAGAAAACTCATCTATTTTTGGGTTTCCCTGAGCCGACGGAACATGAATATCTCTCTGTTTTTTGAATTTGAGTTCTATCTCCAATTTTCACTTCTCATGTTATAAAGGATTTTTCTTGACAAATTCGAGCTATGCCGTGGCCAAACTCCAAAGGGACAGATCAGATTCCGAAAACTCATTTTTTTGTGGGCTTCCCTGACCCGGGAGAACATGAATATGTCTTTGTTTTTTGAGTTTGATCTCTATCTGCAATTTTAAATATTGATGGTATAATGGATTTTCCCTAACAAATGCGAGTTATGCCCTGGGCCAACTCCAAAGGGACAGATCAGATCCTAAAAACTTACATTTTTTGGGCTTCCCTGACCACGGGGAACATGAATATGTCTTTGTTTTTTGAGTTTGATCTCTATCTGCAATTTTCAATATTGATGGTATAATGGATTTTCCCTAACAAATGTGAGTTATGCCCTGTGCCAACTCCACAGGGACAGTTGAGAGCCCGAAAACTCATGTTTTTTTAGTTTTCCATGACTTGGGGGAATATGAATATTTCTTTCTTTTTCGAATTTGAGCTCTATCTGCAATTTGCAATATTGATGGTACAAGGGATTTTTCCTAACAAATGCGAGATATGTCCTGGGCCAACTCCAAAGGGACAGATCAGATCCCAAAAACTCAACTTTTTTGGGCTTCCCTGACCTAGGGGAATATGAATATGTGCTTGTTTTTCGAATTTGAGCTCCATTTGCAATTTGCACTTTTCGTGGTAACTGCAGAGTGAAAGATCAGGTCCCGAAAACTCATGTTTTTTTGGGCTTCCCTGAACCGGGGAACGTGAATATGTCTTTCTTTTTCGAATTTGAGCTCTATCTCCAATTTGCACGATTGATGGTATAAGGGATTTTTCCTAACAAATGCGAGTTATGCCCTGGGCCAACTCGACAGGGAGAGATCAGATCCGAAAAAGTCATTTTTGGGGGGGCTTCCCTGAACTGGAGGAACATAAATATGTCTTTGTTCTTCAAATTTGAGCTCTATCTGCAATTTGCACTTTTCATAGTATATGGGATTTTTCCTAACAAATGCGAGATATGCCATGGGCCAACTGCAGAGGGACAGATAAGATCCAGAAAACTCATGTGTTTTTGGGTTTCCCTGACCCGACGGAACATGAATATATCTCTGTTTTTTGAATATGTGTTTGTTCTTCAAGTTTGAGCTCTATTTGGTACAGATCAGGTCCCGAAAACTCATGTTTTTTCCTAACAAATGCGAGACATGCCCTCAGCTAACTCCACAGGGACAGATCAGATCTGGAGAATTCATGTTTTTTTGGGCTTCCCTGAACCGGGGGAATATGAATATGTCTTTGTTTTTTGAATTTGAGCTCTATCTCTTATGTGCACTTTTCCTGGTATATGGGATTCTTCCTAACAAATGCGAGTTATACCCTGGGCCAACTCCAAAGGGACAGATCAGATCCTAAATATTCATGTTTGTTTGGGTTTCCAAGACCCGGGGAACATGAATTTGTCTTTGTTTTTCAAATTTGACCACTATCTGCAATTTGCACTATTGACGGTATAAGTGATTTTTCCTAAGAAATGTGAGATATGCCCTGGGCCAACTCCACAGGGACAGATCAGATCCAGGAAACTCATGTTTTTTGGGCTTCCCTGAACCGGGGAATGTGAATATGTCTTTCTTTTTCGAATTTGAGCTCTATCTCCAATTTCCACTTTTCATGGATTTTTCCTAACAAATGTGAGTTATGCCCTGTGCCAACTCCACAGGGAAAGATCAGATCCCAGAAACTCATGGTTTTTTTGGTTTTTGTTTTTTGGGCTTCCCTGAACCGGGGAACGTGAATATGTCTTTCTTTTTCGAATTTGAGCTCTATCTGCAATTTGCACTATTCATGGTATAAGTGATTTTTCCTAAGAAATGCGAGTTATGCCCTGGGCCCACTCCAAAGGGAAAGATCAGATCCCAAAAACTCAAGTTTTTCTGGCTTCCTTGACCCAGGGGAACATGAATATGTGCTTGTTTTTCGAATTTGAGCTCTATCTGCAATTTCCACTTTTCATGGATTTTTCCTTAGAAATGTGAGTTACACCCTGTGGGACAGATCAGATCCCAGAAACTCACATTTTTTTTCCGTTTCCCTGACCAGGGGGCACATGAATATGTCTTTGTTTTTCAAATTTGACCTCTATCTGCAATTTTCAATATTGTTGGTGCAAGGGATTTTTCCTAACAAATGCGAGATATGCTCTAGGCCAACTCCACAGGGATAGATCAGATGCCGAAAACTCATGTTTTTTGGGTTTCCCTGACCCAGGGGAATATGAATATGTCTTTCTTTTTCGAATTTGAGCTCTATCTGCAATTTCCACTTTTCATGGTATATAGGATTGTTCCTAACATATGCGAGATATGCTCTGGGCCAACTCCAAAGGGACATATCCGAACCAGAAAACTCATGTTTTTTTGGGCTTCCCTGAACCGGGGAACGTGAATATGTCTTTCTTTTTCGAATTTGAGCTCTATCTCCAATTTCCACTTTTCATGGATTTTTCCTAACAAATGTGAGTTATGCCCTGTGCCAACTCCACAGGGACAGATCAGATCCCAGAAACCCATGTTTTTTTTTGTTTCCCTGACCAGGGGGCACATGAATATGTCTTTGTTTTTCAAATTTGACCTCTATCTGCAATTTGCACTATTGATGGTACAAGGGATTTTTCCTGAGAAATGTGAGATATGCCCTGGGCCAACTCCAAAGGGAGAGACCAGATCCAGGAAACTAATGTGTTTTTGGGTTTCCCTAACCCGGGGGAACATGAATATGTCTTTGTTTTTCGAATTTTAGCTCTATTTGCAATTTGCACTTTTCATGGTATAAGGGATTTTTCCTAACAAATGCGAGATATGCCCTGGGCCAACTCCACAGGGAAAGACCAGATCCAGAAAACTCTTTTTGGAGGGCTTCCCAGACCTGGGGGAACATAAATATGTGTTTGTTCTTCAAATTTGAGTTCAATCTGCAATTTGCACTTTTCATTGTATAAGGAATTTTTCCTAACAATTGCGAGATATGCTCTGGGCCAACTCCACAGGGACAGATCAGATGCTGAAAACTCATGTTTTTTGGGTTTCCCTGACCCAGGGGAATATGAATATGTCTTTCTTTTTCGAATTTGAGCTCTATCTGCAATTTGCACTATTGATGGTATACGCGATTTTTCCTAAGAAATGTGAGATATGCCCTGGGCCAACTCCACAGGGACACATCAGATCCAGGAAACCCATGTTTTTTGGGCTTCCCTGAACCGGGGAATGTGAATATGTCTTTCTTTTTCGAATTTGAGCTATATCTCCAATTTCCACTTTTCATGGTATATAGGATTGTTCATAACATATGCGAGATATGCTCTGGGCCAACTCCAAAGGGACATATCCGAACCAGAAAACTCATGTTTTTTTGGGCTTCCCTGAACAGGGGAACGTGAATATGTCTTTCTTTTTCGAATTTGAGCTCTATCTCCAATTTCCACTTTTCATGGATTTTTCCTAACAAATGTGAGTTATGCCCTGTGCCAACTCCACAGGGACAGATCAGATCCCAGAAACCCATGTTTTTTTTTGGTTCCCTGACCAGGGGGCACATGAATATGTCTTTGTTTTTCAAATTTGACCTCTATCTGCAATTTGCACTATTGAAGGTACAAGGGATTTTTCCTGAGAAATGTGAGATATGCCCTGGGCCAACTCCAAAGGGAGAGACCAGATCCAGGAAACTAATGTGTTTTTGGGTTTCCCTAACCCGGGGGAACATGAATATGTCTTTGTTTTTCGAATTTTAGCTCTATTTGCAATTTGCACTTTTCATGGTATAAGGGATTTTTCCTAACAAATGCGAGATATGCCCTGGGCCAACTCCACAGGGAAAGACCAGATCCAGAAAACTCTTTTTGGAGGGCTTCCCAGACCTGTGGGAACATAAATATGTGTTTGTTCTTCAAATTTGAGTTCAATCTGCAATTTGCCAACTCCACAGGGACAGATCAGATCCCAGAAACCCATGTGTTTTTTTTGGTTCCCTGACCAGGGGGCACATGAATATGTCTTTGTTTTTCAAATTTGACCTCTATCTGCAATTTTCAATATTGTTGGTACAAGGGATTTTTCCTAACAAATGCGAGATATGCTCTAGGCCAACTCCACAGGGACATATCCGAACTATAAAACTCATGTTTTTTGGGCTTCCCTGAACCGGGGAACGTGAATATGTCTTTCTTTTTCGAATTTGAGCTCTATCTGCAATTTGCACTATTGATGGTATAAGTGACTTTTCCTAAGAAATGTGAGATATGCCCTTGGCCAACTCCAAAGGGAAAGATCAGATCCCAAAAACTCAAGTTTTTCTGGCTTCCTTGACCCAGGGGAACATGAATATGTGCTTGTTTTTCGAATTTGAGCTCTATCTGCAATTTCCACTTTTCATGGATTTTTCCTAAGAAATGTGAGTTACACCCTGTGGGACAGATCAGATCCCAGAAACTCACATTTTTTTTTCGTTTCCCTGACCAGGGGGCACATGAATATGTCTTTGTTTTTCAAATTTGACCTCTATCTGCAATTTTCAATATTGTTGGTACAAGGGATTTTTGCTAACAAATGCGAGATATGCTCTAGGCCAACTCCACAGGGATAGATCAGATGCCGAAAACTCATGTTTTTTGGGTTTCCCTGACCCAGGGGAATATGAATATGTCTTTCTTTTTCGAATTTGAGCTCTATCTGCAATTTCCACTTTTCATGGTATATAGGATTGTTCCTAACATATGCGAGATATGCTCTGGGCCAACTCCAAAGGGACATATCCAAACCAGAAAACTCATGATTTTTTGGGCTTCCCTGAAACGGGGAACGTGAATATGTCTTTCTTTTTTGAATTTGAGCTCTATCTGCAATTTGCACTATTGATGGTATAAGTGATTTTTCCTAAGAAATGTGAGATATGCCCTTGGCCAACTCCACAGGGACAGATAAGATCCAGGAAACTCATGTATTTGGGCTTCCCTGACCCAGGGGAATAGGAATATGTCTTTTTTTTTAAATTTGAGCTCTATCTCCAATTTTCACTTTTCATCAAATATGGGATTTTTCCTAACAAAGATATGCCATGCGCCAACTGCACAGGGAAAGATCAGGTCCCGAACATGAATATGTCTTTGTTTTTCGAATTTGACCT
Source organism: Vipera ursinii (assembly GCF_947247035.1). Taxonomy (NCBI): domain Eukaryota; kingdom Metazoa; phylum Chordata; class Lepidosauria; order Squamata; family Viperidae; genus Vipera; species Vipera ursinii. Next base: position 9,332,931 of record NC_139522.1, read on the forward strand.
CTATCTGCAATTTTCAATATTGATGGTATAATGGATTTTTCCTAACAAATGCGAGTTATACCCTGGGCCAAGTCGAAAGGGACACATCAGATCCTAAATATTCATGTTTTTTGGGCTTCCCTGACGTAGGGGAATATGAATATGTGTTTGTTTTTCGAATTTGAGCTCTATCTCCTATGTGCACTTTTCAAGGTATAATGGATTTTTCCTAACAAATGCGAGATATGAGTTGGGCCAACTCCAAAGGGAGAGACCAGATCCAGAAAACTCTATTTTGGAGGGGTTCCGTGACCTGCGGGAACATATATATGTGTTTCTTCTTCAAATTTGAGCTCTATCTGTAATTTGCACTTTTCATGGTATATGGGATTTTTCCAAACAAATGCGAGCTATGCCGAGGGCCAACTCCACAGGGACAGATCAGATCCCAAAAACTCATGTTTTTTGGGGTTTCCCTAACCTGGGGGAACATGAATTTGTCTTTGTTTTTCGAATTTGATCTCTGTCTCCTATTTTTATGGTATAATGCATTTTTCCTAACAAATGCGAGGTATCAGTTGGGCCAACTCCAAAGGGAGAGACCAGATCCAGAAAACTCTTTTTTTGGAGGGTTTCCCTGACCTGGGGGAACATAAATATGTGTTTCTTCTTCAAATTTGAGCTCTATCTGTAATTTGCACTTTTCATGGTATATGGGATTTTTCCTAACATATGCGAGATATGCTCTGGGCCAACTCCACAGGGACATATCCGAACCATTAAACTCATGTTTTTTGGGCTTCCCTGAACCGGGGAACGTGAATATGTCTTTCTTTTACGAATTTGACCTCTATCTGCAATTTGCAATATTGATGGTATAAGGGATTTTTCCTAAGAAATGTGAGATATGCCCTGGGCCAACTCCAGAGGGACAGATCAGATCAAGGAAACTAATGTGTTTTTTTTTTCCTCGACCTAGGGGAGCATGAATATGTCTTTCTTTTTTGAATTTGAGCTCTATCAGCAATTTGCACTATTGATGGAATAAGAGATTTTTCCTAACAAATGTGAGATATGCCCTGGGCCAAGTCCAAAAAGACAGATCAGATCCCAAAAACTCAACTTTTTTGGGCTTCCCTGACCTATTGGAACATGAATATGTGCTTGTTTTTCGAATTTGAGCTCTATTTTCAATTTTCACTTTTCATGGTATATGGGATTTTTCCTAACAAATGCAAGATATGCTATGCGCCAACTGCACAGGGAAAGATCAGGTCCCAAAAACTCATGTTTTTTTGGGTTTCCGTGACCCGGGGGAACATGAATATGTCTTTGTTTTTCGAATTTGAGCTCTATCTCCAATTTCCACTTTTCATGGATTTTTCCTAACAAATGTGAGTTATGCCCTGTGCCAACTCCACAGGGACAGATCAGATCCCAGAAACTCATGTTTTTTTGGTTTCCCTGACCAGGGGGCACATGAATATGTCTTTGTTTTTCAAATTTGACCTCTATCTGCAATTTGCACTATTGATGGTACAAGGGATTTTTCCTAAGAAATGTGAGATATGCCCTGGGCCAACTCCAAAGGGAGAGACCAGATCCAGGAAACTCATGTATTTTTGGGTTTCCCTAACCCGGGGGAATGTGAATATGTCTTTCTTTTTCGAATTTGAGCTCTATCTGCAATTTGCACTATTGATGGTATACGTGATTTTTCCTAAGAAATGTGAGATATGCCCTTGGCCAACTCCACAGGGACAGATCAGATCCAGGAAACTCATGTTCTTTGGGCTTCCCTGACCCGGGGGAATTTGCACTTTTCATGGTACATGGTATTTTTCCAAACAAATGCGAGATATGCCGAGGGCCAACTCCACAGGGACAGATCAGATCCCAAAAACTCATGTTTTTTGGGGTTTCCCTAACCCGGGGGAACATGAATTTGTCTTTGTTTTTCGAATTTGATCTCTGTCTCCTATTTTTATGGTATAATGGATTTTTCCTAACAAATGCGAGGTATCAGTTGGGCCAACTCCAAAGGGAGAGACCAGATCCAGAAAACTCTTTTTTTGGAGGGTTTCCCTGACCTGGGGGAACATAAATATGTGTTTCTTCTTCAAATTTGAGCTCTATCTGTAATTTGCACTTTTCATGGTATATGGGATTTTTCCACAGGGACAGACCAGATCCAGAAAACTCTTTTTGGAGGGCTTCCCAGACCCGGGGGAACATAAATATGCGTTTGTTCTTTAAATTTGAGTTCAATCTGCAATTTGCACTTTTGATTGTATAAGGAATTTTTCCTAACAAATGCGAGATATGCTCTGGGCCAACTCCACAGGGACAGATCAGATGCTGGGTTTTTTGGGTTTCCTTGACCCAGGGGAATATGAATATGTCTTTCTTTTTCGAATTTGAGCTCTATCAGCAATTTGCACTATTAATGGAATAAGTGATTTTTCCTAACAAATGCGAGATATGCCCTGGGCCAACTCCAAAAAGACAGGTCAGATCCCGGAAACTCATTTTTTTGGGGTTTCCCTTACCCAGGGGAATATGAATATGTTTTTTTTTTGAATTTGAGCTCTATCTCCAATTTTCACTTTACATCATATAAGGGAATTTTTCCTAACAAAATAAAGTTATACCCCGGGCCATCTCCAAAGGGACAGATCAGATCCTAAATATTCATGTTTTTTAGGCTTCCCTGACCCAGGGGAATATGAATATGTGTTTGTTTTTCGAATTTGAGCTCTATCTCCTATGTGCACTTTTCAAGCTATAATGGATTTTTCCTAACAAATGCGAGATATGAGTTGGGCCAACTCCAAAGGGAGAGAACAGATCCAGGAAACTCATGTATTTTTGGGTTTCCCTAACCCGGGGGAACATGAATATGTCTTTGTTTTTCGAATTTTAGCTCTATTTGCAATTTGCACTTTTCATGGTATAAGGGATTTTTCCTAACAAATGCGAGATATGCCCTGGGCCAACTCCACAGGGACAGACCAGATCCAGAAAACTCTCTTTGGAGGGCTTCCCAGACCTGGGGGAACATAAATATGTGTTTGTTCTTCAAATTTGAGTTCAATCTGCAATTTCCACTTTTCATTGTATAAGGAATTTTTCCTAACAAATGCGAGATATGCTCTGGGCCAACTCCACAGGGACAGATCAGATGCCGAAAACTCATGTTTTTTGGGTTTCCCTGACCCAGGGGAATATGAATATGTCTTTCTTTTTCGAATTTGAGCTCTATCTCCAATTTCCACTTTTCATGGATTTTTCCTAACAAATGTGAGTTATGCCCTGTGCCAACTCCACAGGGAAAGATCAGATCCCAGAAACTCATGGTTTTTTTGTTTTTTGTTTTTTGGGCTTCCCTGAACCGGGGAACGTGAATATGTCTTTCTTTTTCGAATTTGAGCTCTATCTGCAATTTGCAGTATTGATGGTATAAGTGATTTTTCCTAAGAAATGCGAGTTATGCCCTGGGCCCACTCCAAAGGGAAAGATCAGATCCCAAAAACTCAAGTTTTTCTGGCTTCCTTGACCCAGGGGAACATGAATATGTGCTTGTTTTTCGAATTTGAGCTCTATCTGCAATTTCCACTTTTCATGGATTTTTCCTAAGAAATGTGAGTTACACCCTGTGGGACAGATCAGATCCCAGAAACTCACATTTTTTTTTTCGTTTCCCTGACCAGGGGGCACATGAATATGTCTTTGTTTTTCAAATTTGACCTCTATCTGCAATTTTCAATATTGTTGGTACAAGGGATTTTTCCTAACAAATGCGAGATATGCTCTAGGCCAACTCCACAGGGATAGATCAGATGCCGAAAACTCATGTTTTTTGGGTTTCCCTGACCCAGGGGAATATGAATATGTCTTTCTTTTTCGAATTTGAGCTCTATCTGCAATTTCCACTTTTCATGGTATATAGGACTGTTCCTAACATATGCGAGATATGCTCTGGGCCAACTCCAAAGGGACATATCCGAACCAGAAAACTCATGTTTTTTTGGGCTTCCCTGAACCGGGGAACGTGAATATGTCTTTCTTTTTCGAATTTGAGCTCTATGTCCAATTTCCACTTTTCATGGATTTTTCCTAACAAATGTGAGTTATGCCCTGTGCCAACTCCACAGGGACAGATCAGATCCCAGAAACCCATGTTTTTTTTTTTGTTTCCCTGACCAGGGTGCACATGAATATGTCTTTGTTTTTCAAATTTGACCTCTTTCTGCAATTTGCACTATTGATGGTACAAGGGATTTTTCCTAAGAAATGTGAGATATGCCCTGGGCCAACTCCAAAGGGAGAGACCAGATCCAGAAAACTCTTTTTGGAGGGCTTCCCATACCTGGGGGAACATAAATATGTGTTTGTTCTTCAAATTTGAGTTCAATCTGCAATTTGCACTTTTCATTGTATAAGGAATTTTTCCTAACAATTGCGAGATATGCTCTGGGGCAACTCCACAGGGACAGATCAGATGCTGAAAACTCATTTTTTTGGATTTCCCTGACCCAGGGGAATATGAATATGTCTTTTTTTTCAAATTTTAGCTCTATTTGCAATTTGCACTTTTCATGGTATAAGGGATTTTTCCTAACAAATGCGAGATATGCCCTGGGCCAACTCCACAGGGAAAGACCAGATCCAGAAAACTCTTTTTGGAGGGCTTCCCAGACCTGGGGGAACATAAATATGTGTTTGTTCTTCAAATTTGAGTTCAATCTGCAATTTGCACTTTTCATTGTATAAGGAATTTTTCCTAACAATTGCGAGATATGCTCTGGGGCAACTCCACAGGGACAGATCAGATGCTGAAAACTCATTTTTTTGGATTTCCCTGACCCAGGGGAATATGAATATGTCTTTCTTTTTCGAATTTGAGCTCTATCTGCAATTTGCACTATTGATGGTATACGCGATTTTTCCTAAGAAATGTGAGATATGCCCTGGGCCAACTCCACAGGGACACATCAGATCCAGGAAACCCATGTTTTTTGGGCTTCCCTGAACCGGGGAATGTGAATATGTCTTTCTTTTTCGAATTTGAGCTCTATCTCCAATTTCCACTTTTCATGGTATATAGGATTGTTCCTAACATATGCGAGATATGCTCTGGGCCAACTCCACAGGGACATATCCGAACCAGAAAACTCATGTTTTTTTGGGCTTCCCTGAACAGGGGAACGTGAATATGTCTTTCTTTTTCGAATTTGAGCTCTATCTGCAATTTGCACTATTGATGGTATAAGTGATTTTTCCTAAGAAATGTGAGATATGCCCTTGGCCAACTCCACAGGGACAGATCAGATCCAGGAAACTCATGTTCTTTGGACTTCCCTGACCCGGGGGAATTTGCACTTTTCATGGTACATGGGATTTTTCCAAACAAATGCGAGATATGCCGAGGGCCAACTCCACAGGGACAGATCAGATCCCAAAAACTCATGTTTTTTGGGGTTTCCCTAATCCGGGGGAACATGAATTTGTCTTTGTTTTTCGAATTTGATCTCTGTCTCCTATTTTTATGGTATAATGGATTTTTCCTAACAAATGCGAGGTATCAGTTGGGCCAACTCCAAAGGGAGAGACCAGATCCAGAAAACTCTTTTTTTGGAGGGTTTCCCTGACCTGGGGGAACATAAATATGTGTTTCTTCTTCAAATTTGAGCTCTATCTGTAATTTGCACTTTTCATGGTATATGGGATTTTTCCTAACATATGCAAGTTATGCCCTGGGCCAACTCCAAAGGGACAGATCAGATGCTGGGTTTTTTGGGTTTCCCTGACTCAGGGGAATATGAATATGTCTTTCTTTTTCGAATTTGAGCTCTATCTGCAATTTGCACTATTGATGGTATAAGTGATTTTTCCTAAGAAATGCGAGTTATGCCCTGGGCCCACTCCAAAGGGAAAGATCAGATCCCAAAAACTCACGTTTTCTGGCTTCCTTGACCCAGGGGAACATGAATATGTGCTTGTTTTTCGAATTTGAGCTCTATCTGCAATTTCCACTTTTCATGGATTTTTCCTAACAAATGTGAGTTACACCCTGTGGGACAGATCAGATCCCAGAAACTCACTTTTTTTTTTCGTTTCCCTGACCAGGGGGCACATGAATATGTCTTTGCTTTTCAAATTTGACCTCTATCTGCAATTTTCAATATTGTTGGTACAAGGGATTTTTCCTAACAAATGCGAGATATGCTCTAGGCCAACTCCACAGGGATAGATCAGATGCCGAAAACTTATGTTTTTTGGGTTTCCCTGACCCAGGGGAATATGAATATGTCTTTCTTTTTTGAATTTGAGCTCTATCTGCAATTTGCACTATTGATGGTATAAGTGATTTTTCCTAAGAAATGTGAGATATGCCCTTGGCCAACTCCACAGGGACAGATAAGATCCAGGAAACTCATGTTTTTTGGGCTTCCCTGACCCAGGGGAATAGGAATATGTCTTTTTTTTTTTAATTTGAGCTCTATCTCCAATTTTCACTTTTCATCAAATATGGGATTTTTCCTAACAAAGATATGCCATGCGCCAACTGCACAAGGAAAGATCAGGTCCCGAACATGAATATGTCTTTGTTTTTCGAATTTGACCTCTATCTGCAATTTTCAATATTGATGGTATAATGGATTTTTCCTAACAAATGCGTGTTATACCCTGGGCCAAGTCGAAAGGGACACATCAGATCCTAAATATTCATGTTTTTTGGGCTTCCCTGATGTAGGGGAATATGAATATGTGTTTGTTTTTCGAATTTGAGCTCTATCTCCTATGTGCACTTTTCAAGGTATAATGGATTTTTCCTAACAAATGCGAGATATGAGTTGGGCCAACTCCAAAGGGAGAGACCAGATCAAGAAAACTCTATTTTGGAGGGGTTCCGTGACCTGCGGGAACATAAATATGTGTTTCTTCTTCAAATTTGAGCTCTATCTGTAATTTGCACTTTTCATGGTATAGGGGATTTTTCCTAACAAATGCAAGATATGCCATGCGCCAACTGCACAGGGAAAGATCAGTTCCCGAACAAGAATATGTCTTTCTTTTTTTATGGTATAAGGGATTTTTCCTAAGAAATGTGAGATATGCCCTGGGAAAACTCCACAGGGACATTTCAGATCAAGGAAACTAATGTTTTTTTTTGTTTTCCCTGACTTGGGGGAATATGAATATGTCTTTCTTTTTTGAATTTGAGCTCTATCTGCAATTTGCACGATTGATGGTATAAGTGATTTTTCCTAAGAAATGCGAGTTATGCCCTGGGCCCAATCCAAAGGGAAAGATCAGATCCCAAAAACTCAAGTTTTTCTGGCTTCCTTGACCCAGGGGAACATGAATATGTCTTTGTTTTTCGAATTTGAGCTCTATCTCCAATTTCCACTTTTCATGGATTTTTCCTAACAAATGTGAGTTGCACATTTCCTAACAAATGTTAGTTGTGGGACAGATCAGATCCCAGAAACTCACTTTTTTTTTCGTTTCCCTGACCAGGGGGCACATGAATATGTCTTTGTTTTTCAAATTTGACCTCTATCTGCAATTTTCAATATTGTTGGTACAAGGGATTTTTCCTAACAAATGCGAGATATGCTCTAGGCCAACACCACAGGGATAGATCAGATGCCGAAAACTCATGTTTTTTGGGTTTCCCTGACCCAGGGGAATGTGAATATGTCTTTCTTTTTCGGATTTGAGCTCTATCTGCAATTTGCACTATTGATGGTATAAGTGATTTTTCCTAAGAAATGTGAGATATGCCCTTGGCCAACTCCACAGGGACAGATAAGATCCAGGAAACTCATGTTTTTTGGGCTTCCCTGACCCAGGGGAATAGGAATATGTCTTTTTTTTTTAAATTTGAGCTCTATCTCCAATTTTCACTTTTCATCAAATATGGGATTTTTCCTAACAAAGATATGCCATGCGCCAACTGCACAAGGAAAGATCAGGTCCCGAACATGAATATGTCTTTGTTTTTCGAATTTGACCTCTATCTGCAATTTTCAATATTGATGGTATAATGGATTTTTCCTAACAAATGCGTGTTATACCCTGGGCCAAGTCGAAAGGGACACATCAGATCCTAAATATTCATGTTTTTTGGGCTTCCCTGATGTAGGGGAATATGAATATGTGTTTGTTTTTCGAATTTGAGTTCTATCTCCTATGTGCACTTTTCAAGGTATAATGGATTTTTCCTAACAAATGCGAGATATGAGTTGGGCCAACTCCAAAGGGAGAGACCAGATCCAGAAAACTCTATTTTGGAGGGGTTCCGTGACCTGCGGGAACATAAATATGTGTTTCTTCTTCAAATTTGAGCTCTATCTGAAATTTGCACTTTTCACGGTATATGGGATTTTTCCTAACATATGCAAGTTATGCCCTGGGCCAACTCCAAAGGGAAAGATCAGATCCAGGAAATCCATGTTTTTTGGGCTTCCCTGAACCGGGGAATGTGAATATGTCTTTCTTTTTCGAATTTGAGCTCTATCTCCAATTTCCACTTTTCATGGTATATAGGATTGTTCCTAACATATGCCAGATATGCTCTGGGCCAACTCCACAGGGACAGATCAGATCCAGGAAACTCATGTTTTTTTGGGTTTCCCTGACCCGGGGGAACATGAATTTGTCTTTGTTTTTCGAATTTCAACTCTGTCTCCTATTTTTATGGTATAATGGATTTTTCCTAACAAATGCGAGATATGAGCTGGGCCAACTCCAAAGGGAGAGACCAGATCCAGGAAACACTTTTTTTGCAGTTTTTCCCTGACCCGGGGGAACATAAATATGTGATTGTTATACAAATTTGAGCTCTATCTGCAATTTGCACTTTTCATGGTATATGGAATTTTTCCAAACAAATGCGAGCTATGCCGAGGGCCAACTCCACAGGGACAGATCAGATCCCAAAAACTCATGTTTTTTGGGGTTTCCCTAACCTGGGGGAACATGAATTTGTCTTTGTTTTTCGAATTTGATCTCTGTCTCCTATTTTTATGGTATAATGCATTTTTCCTAACAAATGCGAGGTATCAGTTGGGCCAACTCCAAAGGGAGAGACCAGATCCAGAAAACTCATTTTTTGGAGAGTTTCCCTGACCTGGGGGAACATAAATATGTGTTTCTTCTTCAAATTTGAGCTCTATCTGTAATTTGCACTTTTCATGGTATATGGGATTTTTCCTAACATATGCGAGATATGCTCTGGGCCAACTCCACAGGGACATATCCGAACCATAAAACTCATGTTTTTTGGGCTTCCCTGAACCGGGGAAGGTGAATATGTCTTTCTTTTACGAATTTGACCTCTATCTGCAATTTGCAATATTGATGGTATAAGGGATTTTTCCTAAGAAATGTGAGATATGCCCTGGGCCAACTCCAGAGGGACAGATCAGATCAAGGAAACTAATGTGTTTTTTTTTCCTCGACCTAGGGGAGCATGAATATGTTTTTCTTTTTTGAATTTGAGCTCTATCAGCAATTTGCACTATTGATGGAATAAGAGATTTTTCCTAACAAATGCGAGATATGCCCTGGGCCAAGTCCAAAAAGACAGATCAGATCCCAAAAACTCAACTTTTTTGGGCTTCCCTGACCTATTGGAACATGAATATGTGCTTGTTTTTCGAATTTGAGCTCTATTTTCAATTTTCACTTTTCATGGTATATGGGATTTTTCCTAAAAAATGCAAGATATGCCATGCGCCAACTGCACAGGGAAAGATCAGGTCCCAAAAACTCATGTTTTTTTGGGTTTCCGTGACCCGGGGGAACATGAATATGTCTTTGTTTTTCGAATTTGAGCTCTATCTCCAATTTCCACTTTTCATGGTATATAGGATTTTTCCTAAGATATGCGAGATATGCTCTGGGCCAACTCCACAGGGACATATCCGAACCAGAAAACTCATGTTTTTTTGGGCTTCCCTGAACCGGGGAACGTGAATATGTCTTTCTTTTTCGAATTTGAGCTCTATCTCCAATTTCCACTTTTCATGGTATATGGGATTTTTCCTAACAAATGCAAGATATGCCATGCGCCAACTGCATAGGGAAAGATCAGGTCCCAAAAACTCATGTTTTTTTGGGTTTCCGTGACCCGGGGGAACATGAATATGTCTTTGTTTTTCGAATTTGAGCTCTATCTCCAATTTCCACTTTTCATGGTATATAGGATTTTTCCTAAGATATGCGAGATATGCTCTGTGCCAACTCCACAGGGACATATCCAAACCAGAAAACTCATGTTTTTTTGGGCTTCCCTGAACCGGGGAACGTGAATATGTCTTTCTTTTTCGAATTTGAGCTCTATCTCCAATTTCCACTTTTCATGGTATATGGGATTTTTCCTAACAAATGCAAGATATGCCATGCGCCAACTGCATAGGGAAAGATCAGGTCCCAAAAACTCATGTTTTTTTGGGTTTCCGTGACCCGGGGGAACATGAATATGTCTTTGTTTTTCGAATTTGAGCTCTATCTCCAATTTCCACTTTTCATGGTATATAGGATTTTTCCTAAGATATGCGAGATATGCTCTGGGCCAACTCCACAGGGACATATCCGAACCAGAAAACTCATGTTTTTTTGGGCTTCCCTGAACCGGGGAACGTGAATATGTCTTTCTTTTTCGAATTTGAGCTCTATCTCCAATTTCCACTTTTCATGGGTTTTTCCTAACAAATGTGAGTTATGCCCTGTGCCAACTCCACAGGGACAGATCAGATCCCAGAAACTCATGTTTTTTTGGTTTCCCTGACCAGGGGGCACATGAATATGTCTTTGTTTTTCAAATTTGACCTCTATCTGCAATTTGCACTATTGATGGTACAAGGGATTTTTCCTAAGAAATGTGAGATATGCCTTGGGCCAACTCCAAAGGGAGAGACCAGATCCAGGAAACTCATGTATTTTTGGGTTTCCCTAACCCGGGGGAATGTGAATATGTCTTTCTTTTTCGAATTTGAGCTCTATCTGCAATTTGCACTATTGATGGTATACATGATTTTTCCTAAGAAATGTGAGATATGCCCTTGGCCAACTCCACAGGGACAGATCAGATCCAGGAAACTCATGTTCTTTGGGCTTCCCTGAACCGGGGGAATTTGCACTTTTCATGGTACATGGGATTTTTCCAAACAAATGCGAGATATGCCGAGGGCCAACTCCACAGGGACAGATCAGATCCCAAAAACTCATGTTTTTTGTGGTTTCCCTAACCCGGGGGAACATGAATTTGTCTTTGTTTTTCGAATTAGATCTCTGTCTCCTATTTTTATGGTATAATGGATTTTTCCTAACAAATGCGAGGTATCAGTTGGGCCAACTGCAAAGGGAGAGACCAGATCCAGAAAACTCTTTTTTTGGAGGGTTTCCCTGACCTGGGGGAACATAAATATGTGTTTCTTCTTCAAATTTGAGCTCTATCTGTAATTTGCACTTTTCATGGTATATGGGATTTTTCCACAGGGACAGACCAGATCCAGAAAACTCTTTTTGGAGGGCTTCCCAGACCCGGGGGAACATAAATATGTGTTTGTTCTTTAAATTTGAGTTCAATCTGCAATTTGCACTTTTGATTGTATAAGGAATTTTTCCTAACAAATGCGAGATATGCTCTGGGCCAACTCCACAGGGACAGATCAGATGCTGGGTTTTTTGGGTTTCCTTGACCCAGGGGAATATGAATATGTCTTTCTTTTTCGAATTTGAGCTCTATCAGCAATTTGCACTATTGATGGAATAAGTGATTTTTCCTAACAAATGCGAGATATGCCCTGGGCCAACTCCAAAAAGACAGGTCAGATCCCGGAAACTCATTTTTTTGGGGGTTTCCCTTACCCAGGGGAATATGAATATGTTTTTTTTTTTTGAATTTGAGCTCTATCTCCAATTTTCACTTTACATCATATAAGGGAATTTTTCCTAACAAAATAAAGTTATACCCCGGGCCATCTCCAAAGGGACAGATCAGATCCTAAATATTCATGTTTTTTGGGCTTCCCTGACCCAGGGGAATATGAATATGTGTTTGTTTTTCGAATTTGAGCTCTATCTCCTATGTGCACTTTACAAGCTATAATGGATTTTTCCTAACAAATGCGAGATATGAGTTGGGCCAACTCCAAAGGGAGAGACCAGATCCAGGAAACTCATGTATTTTTGGGTTTCCCTAACCCGGAGGAACATGAATATGTCTTTGTTTTTCGAATTTTAGCTCTATTTGCAATTTGCACTTTTCATGGTATAAGGGATTTTTCCTAACAAATGCGAGATATACCCTGGGCCAACTCCACAGGGACAGACCAGATCCAGAAAACTCTCTTTGGAGGGCTTCCCAGACCTGAGGGAACATAAATATGTGTTTGTTCTTCAAATTTGAGTTCAATCTGCAATTTGCACTTTTCATTGTATAAGGAATTTTTCCTAACAAATGCGAGATATGCTCTGGGCCAACTCCACAGGGACAGATCAGATGCTGAAAACTCATGTTTTTTGGGTTTCCCTGACCCAGGGGAATATGAATATGTCTTTCTTTTTCGAATTTGAGCTCTATCTGCAATTTGCACTATTGATGGTATAAGTGATTTTTCCTAAGAAATGCGAGTTATGCCCTGGGCCCACTCCAAAGGGAAAGATCAGATCCCAAAAACTCAAGTTTTTCTGGCTTCCTTGACCCAGGGGAACATGAATATGTCTTTGTTTTTCAAATTTGAGCTCTATCTCCAATTTCCACTTTTCATGGATTTTTCCTAACAAATGTGAGTTGCACATTTCCTAACAAATGTGAGTTGTGGGACAGATCAGATCCCAGAAATTCACATTTTTTTTTCGTTTCCCTGACCAGGGGGCACATGAATATGTCTTTGTTTTTCAAATTTGACCTCTATCTGCAATTTTCAATATTGTTGGTACAAGGGATTTTTCCTAACAAATGCGAGATATGCTCTAGGCCAACACCACAGGGATAGATCAGATGCCGAAAACTCATGTTTTTTGGGTTTCCCTGACCCAGGGGAATATGAATATGTCTTTCTTTTTCGAATTTGAGCTCTATCTGCAATTTGCACTATTGATGGTATAAGTGATTTTTCCTAAGAAATGTGAGATATGCCCTTGGCCAACTCCACAGGGACAGATAAGATCCAGGAAACTCATGTTTTTTGGGCTTCCCTGACCCAGGGGAATAGGAATATGTCTTTTTTTTTAATTTGAGCTCTATCTCCAATTTTCACTTTTCATCAAATATGGGATTTTTCCTAACAAAGATATGCCATGCGCCAACTGCACAAGGAAAGATCAGGTCCCGAACATGAATATGTCTTTGTTTTTCGAATTTGACCTCTATCTGCAATTTTCAATATTGATGGTATAATGGATTTTTCCTAACAAATGCGTGTTATACCCTGGGCCAAGTCGAAAGGGACACATCAGATCCTAAATATTCATGTTTTTTGGGCTTCCCTGATGTAGGGGAATATGAATATGTCTTTCTTTTTCCCAAAAACTCAAGTTTTCTGGCTTCCTTGACCCAGGGGAACATGAATATGTGCTTGTTTTTCGAATTTAAGCTCTATCTGCAATTTCCACTTTTCATGGATTTTTCCTAACAAATGTGAGTTACACCCTGTGGGACAGATCAGATCCCAGAAACTCACATTTTTTTTCGTTTCCCTGACCAGGGGGCACATGAATATGTCTTTGTTTTTCAAATTTGACCTCTATCTGCAATTTTCAATATTGTTGGTACAAGGGATTTTTCCTAACAAATGCGAGATATGCTCTAGGCCAACTCCACAGGGATAGATCAGATGCCGAAAACTCAAGGGACACATCAGATCCTAAATATTCATGTTTTTTGGGCTTCCCTGATGTAGGGGAATATGAATATGTGTTTGTTTTTCGAATTTGAGCTCTATCTCCTATGTGCACTTTTCAAGGTATAATGGATTTTTCCTAACAAATGCAAGATATGCCATGCGCCAACTGCAGAGGGAAAGATCAGGTCGCGAACATGAATATGTCTTTGTTTTTCGAATTTGACCTCTATCTGCAATTTTCAATATTGATGGTATAATGGATTTTTCCTAACAAATGCGAGTTATACCCTGGGCCAAGTCGAAAGGGACAGATCAGATCCTAAATATTCATGTTTTTTGGGCTTCCCTGACGTAGGGGAATATGAATATGTGTTTGTTTTTCGAATTTTGAATTCGAACTAACTAACTATGTTCACTTTTCATGGTACAATGGAGTTTTCCAAACAAATGCGAGATATGTCCTGGGCCAACTGCACAGGGACAGATAAGATCCAGAAAACTCATGTATTTTTGGGTTTCCCTAACCCAGAGGAACATGAATATGTCTTTGTTTTTCAAATTTGAGTTCAATCTGCAATTTGCACTTTTGATTGTATAAGGAATTTTTCCTAACAAATGCGACATATGCTCTGGGCCAACTGCACAGGGACAGATCAGATGCTGGGTTTTTTGGGTTTCCCTGACCCAGGGGAATATGAATATGTCTTTCTTTTTCGAATTTGAGCTCTATCTGCAATTTGCACTATTGATGGTATACGTGATTTTTCCTAAGAAATGTGAGATATGCCCTGGGCACAACTAAACAGGGACACATCAGATCCAGGAAACCCATGTTTTTTGGGCTTCCCTGAACCGGGGAATGTGAATATGTCTTTCTTTTTCAAATTTGAGCTCTATCTCCAATTTCCACTTTTCATGGTATATGGGATTTTTCCTAACATATGCGAGATATGCTCTGGGCCAACTCCACAGGGACATATCCGAACTATAAAACTCATGTTTTTGGGCTTCCCTGAACCGGGGAACGTGAATATGTCTTTCTTTTTCGACTTTGAGCTCTATCTGCAATTTGCACTATTGATGGTATAAGTGATTTTCCTAAGAAATGTGAGATATGCCCTTGGCCAACTCCACAGGGACAGATCAGATCCAGGAAACTCATGTTCTTTGGGCTTCCCTGACCCGGGGGAATTTGCACTTTTCATGGTATATGGGATTTTTCCAAACAAATGCGAGATATGCCCTGGGCCAACTCCAAAAAGACAGATCAGATGCAGGAAACTCATTTTTTTGGGTTTCCCTTACCCAGGGGAATATGAATATGTCTTTCTTTTTCGAATTTGAGCTCTATCAGCAATTTGCACTATTGATGGAATAAGTGATTTTTCCTAACAAATGCGAGATATGCCCTTGGCCAACTCCACAGGGACAGATCAGATCCAGGAAACTCATGATTTTTGGGCTTCCCTGACCCAGGGGAATATGAATATGTATTTTTTTTTTTAAATTTGAGCTCTATCTCCAATTTTCACTATATATGGGATTTTTCCTAACAAAAGCGAGTTATACCCCGGGCCATGTCCAAAGGGAGAGACCAGATCCAGAAAACTCATTTTTTGGAGGGTTTCCGTGACCTGGGGGAACATAAATATGTGTTTCTTCTTCAAATTTGAGCTCTATCTGTAATTTGCACTTTTCATGGTATATGGGATTTTTCCTAACATATGCAAGTTATGCCCTGGGCCAACTCCAAAGGGAAAGATCAGGTCCCAAAAACTCATGTTTCTTTCGGTTTCCGTGACCCGGATGAAAATGAATATGCCTTTGTTTTTCGAATTTGACCTCTATCTGCAATTTGCAATATTGATGGTATAAGTGATTTTTCCTAGGAAATGTGAGATATGCCCTGGGCCAACTCCAAAGGGACAGTTCAGATCCCAAAAACTCACGTTTTTTTCGGTTTCCCTGACCCAGGGGAGCATGAATACTTCTTTGTTTTTCAAATTTCACCTCTATCTGCAATTTGAAATATTGAGGGTATAAGGCATTTTTCCTAAAAATGTGAGATATGCCCCGGGACAACTCCACAGGGACAGATGAGATCAAGGAAACTAATGTTTTTTTGGTTTTCTCTGACTTGGGGGAATATGAATATGTCTTTCTTTTTCGAATTTGAGCTCTATCAGCAATTTGCACTATTGATGGAATAAGTGATTTTTCCTAACAAATGCGAGATTTGCCCTGGGCCAAGTCCAAAAAGACATATCAGATCCCAAAAACTAAACTTTTTTGGGCTTCCCTGACCTAGGGGAACATGAATATGTGCTTGTTTTTCGAATTTGAGCTCTATTTGAAATTTGCACTTTTCATGGTATATGGGATTTTTCCTAACAAATGCAAGATATGCCATGCGCCAACTGCAGAGGGAAAGATCAGGTCGCGAACATGAATATGTCTTTGTTTTTCGAATTTGACCTCTATCTGCAATTTTCAATATTGATGGTATAATGGATTTTTCCTAACAAATGCGAGTTATACCCTGGGCCAAGTCGAAAGGGACAGATCAGATCCTAAATATTCATGTTTTTTGGGCTTCCCTGACGTAGGGGAATATGAATATGTGTTTGTTTTTCGAATTTTGAATTCGAACTAACTAACTATGTTCACTTTTCATGGTATAATGGAGTTTTCCAAACAAATGCGAGATATGTCCTGGGCCAACTGCACAGGGACAGATAAGATCCAGAAAACTCATGTATTTTTGGGTTTCCCTAACCCGGAGGAACATGAATATGTCTTTGTTTTTCGAATTTCAGTTCAATCTGCAATTTGCACTTTTGATTGTATAAGGAATTTTTCCTAACAAATGCGACATATGCTCTGGGCCAACTGCACAGGGACAGATCAGATGCTGGGTTTTTTGGGTTCCCTGACCCAGGGGAATATGAATATGTCTTTCTTTTTCGAATTTGAGCTCTATCAGCAATTTGCACTATTGATGGAATAAGTGATTTTTCCTAACAAATGCGAGATATGCCCTGGGCCAACTCCAAAAAGACAGATCAGATCCAGGAAACTCATTTTTTGGGGGTTTCCCTTACCCAGGGGAATATGAATATGTGTTTGTTTTTCGAATTTGAGCTCTATCTCCTATGTGCACTTTTCAAGGTATAATGGATTTTTCCTAACAAATGCGAGATATGAGTTGGGCCAACTCCAAAGGGACAGACCAGATCCAGAAAACTCTATTTTGGAGGGGTTCCGTGACCTGCGGGAACATAAATATGTGTTTCTTCTTCAAATTTGAGCTCTATCTGTAATTTGCACTTTTCATGGTATAGGGGATTTTTCCTAACATATGCAAGTTATGCCCTGGGCCAACTCCAAAGGGAAAGATCAGGTCCCAAAAACTCATGTTTTTTTGGGTTTCCGAGATCCGGGGGAACATGAATATGTCTTTGTTTTTCGAATTTGACCACTATCTGCAATTTGCACTATTGATGGTATAAGTGATTTTTTCCTAAGAAATATGAGATATGCCCTGGGCCAACTCCACAGGGAAAGATCTGATGCAGGAAACTCATGTTTTTTCGGTTTCCCTAACCCAGGGGAACATGAATATGTCTTTGTTTTTCGAATTTGAGCTCTATCTCCAATTTTGAATTCGAACTAACTAACTATGTTCACTTTTCATGGTATAATGGAGTTTTCCAAACAAATGCGAGATATGTCCTGGGCCAACTGCACAGGGACAGATCAGATCCAGGAAACTCATATTTTTTGGGCTTCCCTGATCCAGGGGAATATGAATATGTCTTTTTTTTAAACTTGAGCTCTATCTCCAATTTTCAGTTTTCATCATATATGGGATTTTTCCTAACAAAAGCGAGTTATACCCCGGGCCTTTTCCAAAGGGACAGATCAGGTCCTAAATATTCATGTTTTTTTGCTCTTCCCTGACCCAGGGGAATATGAATATGTGTTTGTTTTTCGAATTTGAGCTCTATCTCCTATGTGCACTTTTCAAGCTATAATGGATTTTTCCTAACAAATGCGAGATGTGAGTTGGGCCAACTCCAAAGGGAAAGACCAGATCCAGGAAACTCTTTTTTTGCAGGGTTTCCCTGACCCGGGGGAACGTAAATATGTGATTGTTATACAAATTTGAGCTCTATCTGCAATTTGCACTTTTCATGGTATATGGGATTTTTCCAAACAAATGCGAGTTATGCCCAGGACCAACTCCAAAGGGAAAGATGAGGTCCCAAAAACTCATGTTTTTTTGGGTTTCCGTGACCCGGGGGAACATGAATATGTCTTTGTTTTTCGAATTTGAGCTCTATCTCCAATTTCCACTTTTCATGGATTTTTCCTAACAAATGTGTTATGCCCTGTGCCAACTCCACAGGGAAAGATCAGATCCCAGAAACTCATGTTCTTTTTGTTTCCCTGACCAGGGGGCACATGAATATGTCTTTGTTTTTCAAATATGACCTCTATCTGCAATTTGAAATATTGATGGTACAAAGGGATTTTTCCTAACAAATGCGAGATATGCTCTGGGCCAACTCCACAGGGATAGATCAGATGCCGAAAACTCATGCTTTTTGGGTTTCCCTGACCCAGGGGAATATGAATATGTCTTTCTTTTTTGAATTTTAACTCTTTCTGCAATTTGCACTATTGATGGTATAAGTGATTTTTCCTAAGAAATGTGAGATATGCCCTGGGCCAACTCCACAGGGACAGACCAGATCCAGGAAACTCTTTTTTTGCAGGGTTTCCCTGACCCGGGGGAACATAAATATGTGATTGTTATACAAATTTGAGCTCTATCTGCAATTTGCACTTTTCATGGTATATGGGATTTTTCCTAACAAATGCAAGATATACCATGCGCCAACTGCACAGGGAAAGATCAGGTCCCGAACATGAATATGTCTTCCACTTTTCATGGTATAATGGAGTTTTCCAAACAAATGCGAGACATGTCCTGGGCCAACTGTACAGGGACAGATAAGATCCAGAAAACCCATGTATTTTTGGGTTTCCCTAACCGGGGAGGAACATGAATATGTCTTTGTTTTTCGAATTTGAGTTCAATCTGCAATTTGCACTTTTGATTGTATAAGGAATTTTTCCTAAAAAATGCGACATATGCTCTGGGCCAACTCCACAGGGACAGATCAGATGCTGGGTTTTTTGGGTTTCCCTGACCCAGGGGAATATGAATATGTCTTTCTTTTTCGAATTTGAGCTCTATCAGCAATTTGCACTATTGATGGAATAAGTGATTTTTCCTAACAAATGCGAGATATGCCCTGGGCCAACTCCAAAAAGACAGATTAGATCCAGGAAACTCATTTTTTTGGGTTTCCTTTACCCAGGGGAATATGAATATGTCTTTTTTTTTGAATTTGAGCTCTATCTCCAATTTTCAGTTTACATCATATATGGGATTTTTCCTAACAAAAAAAAGATATACCCCGGGCCATCTCCAAAGGGACAGACCAGATCCTAAATATTCAAGCTTTTTGGGCTTCCCTGACCCAGGGGAATATGAATATGTGTTTGTTTTTCGAATTTGAGCTCTATCTCCTATGTGCACTTTTCAAGGTATAATTGATTTTTCCTAACAAATGCGAGATATGAGTTGGGCCTACTCCAAAGGGAGAGACCAGATCCAGAAAACTCTATTTTGGAGGGTTTCCGTGACCTGCGGGAACATAAATATGTGTTTCTTCATCAAATTTGAGCTCTATCTCTAATTTGCACTTTTCATGGTATGTGGGATTTTTCCTAACATATGCAAGTTATGCCCTGGGCCAACTCCAAAGGGAAAGATCAGGTCCCAAAAACTCATGTTTTTTTGGGTTTCCGAGATCCGGGGGAACATGAATATGTCTTTGTTTTTCGAATTTGACCACTATCTGCAATTTGCACTATTGATGGTATAAGTGATTTTTCCTAAGAAATATGAGATATGCCCTGGGCCAACTCCACAGGGAAAGATCTAATGCAGGAAACTCATGTTTTTTCGGTTTCCCTAACCCAGGGGAACATGAATATGTCTTTGTTTTTCGAATTTGAGCTCTATCTGCAGTTTGCACTTTTCATGGTATATGGGATTTTTCCAAACAAATGCGAGTTATGCCCAGGACCAACTCCAAAGGGAAAGATCAGGTCCCAAAAACTCATGTTTTTTTGGGTTTCCGTGACCCGGGGGAACATGAATATGTCTTTGTTTTTCGAATTTGAGCTCTATATCCAATTTCCACTTTTCATGGATTTTTCCTAACAAATGTGTTATGCCCTGTGCCAACTCCACAGGGAAAGATCAGATCCCAGAAACTCATGTTCTTTTTGTTTCCCTGACCAGGGGGCACATGAATATGTCTTTTATTTTCAAATTTGACCTCTATCTGCAATTTGAAATATTGATGGTACAAAGGGATTTTTCCTAACAAATGCGAGATATGCTCTGGGCCAACTCCACAGGGATAGATCAGATGCCGAAAACTCATGCTTTTTGGGTTTCCCTGACCCAGGGGAATATGAATATGTCTTTCTTTTTTGAATTTTAACTCTTTCTGCAATTTGCACTATTGATGGTATAAGTGATTTTTCCTAAGAAATGTGAGATATGCCCTGGGCCAACTCCACAGGGACAGACCAGATCCAGGAAACTCTTTTTTTGCAGGGTTTCCCTGACCCGGGGGAACATAAATATGTGATTGTTATACAAATTTGAGCTCTATCTGCAATTTGCACTTTTCATGGTATATGGGATTTTTCCTAACAAATGCAAGATATACCATGCGCCAACTGCACAGGGAAAGATCAGGTCCCGAACATGAATATGTCTTCCACTTTTCATGGTATAATGGAGTTTTCCAAACAAATGCGAGACATGTCCTGGGCCAACTGTACAGGGACAGATAAGATCCAGAAAACCCATGTATTTTTGGGTTTCCCTAACCGGGGAGGAACATGAATATGTCTTTGTTTTTCGAATTTGAGTTCAATCTGCAATTTGCACTTTTGATTGTATAAGGAATTTTTCCTAAAAAATGCGACATATGCTCTGGGCCAACTCCACAGGGACAGATCAGATGCTGGGTTTTTTGGGTTTCCCTGACCCAGGGGAATATGAATATGTCTTTCTTTTTCGAATTTGAGCTCTATCAGCAATTTGCACTATTGATGGAATAAGTGATTTTTCCTAACAAATGCGAGATATGCCCTGGGCCAACTCCAAAAAGACAGATTAGATCCAGGAAACTCATTTTTTTGGGTTTCCTTTACCCAGGGGAATATGAATATGTCTTTTTTTTTGAATTTGAGCTCTATCTCCAATTTTCAGTTTACATCATATATGGGATTTTTCCTAACAAAAAAAAGATATACCCCGGGCCATCTCCAAAGGGACAGACCAGATCCTAAATATTCAAGCTTTTTGGGCTTCCCTGACCCAGGGGAATATGAATATGTGTTTGTTTTTCGAATTTGAGCTCTATCTCCTATGTGCACTTTTCAAGGTATAATTGATTTTTCCTAACAAATGCGAGATATGAGTTGGGCCTACTCCAAAGGGAGAGACCAGATCCAGAAAACTCTATTTTGGAGGGTTTCCGTGACCTGCGGGAACATAAATATGTGTTTCTTCATCAAATTTGAGCTCTATCTCTAATTTGCACTTTTCATGGTATGTGGGATTTTTCCTAACATATGCAAGTTATGCCCTGGGCCAACTCCAAAGGGAAAGATCAGGTCCCAAAAACTCATGTTTTTTTGGGTTTCCGAGATCCGGGGGAACATGAATATGTCTTTGTTTTTCGAATTTGACCACTATCTGCAATTTGCACTATTGATGGTATAAGTGATTTTTCCTAAGAAATATGAGATATGCCCTGGGCCAACTCCACAGGGAAAGATCTAATGCAGGAAACTCATGTTTTTTCGGTTTCCCTAACCCAGGGGAACATGAATATGTCTTTGTTTTTCGAATTTGAGCTCTATCTGCAATTTGCACTTTTCATGGTATATGGGATTTTTCCAAACAAATGCGAGTTATGCCCAGGACCAACTCCAAAGGGAAAGATCAGGTCCCAAAAACTCATGTTTTTTTGGGTTTCCGTGACCCGGGGGAACATGAATATGTCTTTGTTTTTCGAATTTGAGCTCTATATCCAATTTCCACTTTTCATGGATTTTTCCTAACAAATGTGTTATGCCCTGTGCCAACTCCACAGGGAAAGATCAGATCCCAGAAACTCATGTTCTTTTTGTTTCCCTGACCAGGGGGCACATGAATATGTCTTTTATTTTCAAATTTGACCTCTATCTGCAATTTGAAATATTGATGGTACAAAGGGATTTTTCCTAACAAATGCGAGATATGCTCTGGGCCAACTCCACAGGGATAGATCAGATGCCGAAAACTCATGCTTTTTGGGTTTCCCTGACCCAGGGGAATATGAATATGTCTTTCTTTTTTGAATTTTAACTCTTTCTGCAATTTGCACTATTGATGGTATAAGTGATTTTTCCTAAGAAATGTGAGATATGCCCTGGGCCAACTCCACAGGGACAGACCAGATCCAGGAAACTCTTTTTTTGCAGGGTTTCCCTGACCCGGGGGAACATAAATATGTGATTGTTATACAAATTTGAGCTCTATCTGCAATTTGCACTTTTCATGGTATATGGGATTTTTCCTAACAAATGCAAGATATACCATGCGCCAACTGCACAGGGAAAGATCAGGTCCCGAACATGAATATGTCTTCCACTTTTCATGGTATAATGGAGTTTTCCAAACAAATGCGAGACATGTCCTGGGCCAACTGTACAGGGACAGATAAGATCCAGAAAACCCATGTATTTTTGGGTTTCCCTAACCGGGGGGGAACATGAATATGTCTTTGTTTTTCGAATTTGAGTTCAATCTGCAATTTGCACTTTTGATTGTATAAGGAATTTTTCCTAAAAAATGCGACATATGCTCTGGGCCAACTCCACAGGGACAGATCAGATGCTGGGTTTTTTGGGTTTCCCTGACCCAGGGGAATATGAATATGTCTTTCTTTTTCGAATTTGAGCTCTATCAGCAATTTGCACTATTGATGGAATAAGTGATTTTTCCTAACAAATGCGAGATATGCCCTGGGCCAACTCCAAAAAGACAGATTAGATCCAGGAAACTCATTTTTTTGGGTTTCCTTTACCCAGGGGAATATGAATATGTCTTTTTTTTTTTTGAATTTGAGCTCTATCTCCAATTTTCACTTTACATCATATATGGGATTTTTACTAACAAAAAAAAGATATACCCCGGGCCATCTCCAAAGGGACAGACCAGATCCTAAATATTCAAGTTTTTTGGGCTTCCCTGACCCAGGGGAATATGAATATGTGTTTGTTTTTCAAATTTGAGCTCTATCTCCTATGTGCACTTTTCAAGGTATAATTGATTTTTCCTAACAAATGCGAGATATGAGTTGGGCCTACTCCAAAGGGAGAGACCAGATCCAGAAAACTCTATTTTGGAGGGTTTCCGTGACCTGCGGGAACTTAAATATGTGTTTCATCAAATTTGAGCTCTATCTCTAATTTGCACTTTTCATGGTATGTGGGATTTTTCCTAACATATGCAAGTTATGCCCTGGGCCAACTCCAAAGGGAAAGATCAGGTCCCAAAAACTCATGTTTTTTTGGGTTTCCGAGATCCGGGGGAACATGAATATGTCTTTGTTTTTCGAATTTGACCACTATCTGCAATTTGCACTATTGATGGTATAAGTGATTTTTCCTAAGAAATATGAGATATGCCCTGGGCCAACTCCACAGGGAAAGATCTAATGCAGGAAACTCATGTTTTTTCGGTTTCCCTAACCCAGGGGAACATGAATATGTCTTTGTTTTTCGAATTTGAGCTCTATCTCCAATTTCCACTTTTCATGGTATATGGGATTTTTCCTAACATATGCGAGATATGCTCTGGGCCAACTCCACAGGGACATATCCGAACCAAAAAAATCATGTTTTTTTGGGCTTCCCAGAACCGGGGAACGTGAATATGTCTTTCTTTTTCCAATTTGAGCTCTATCTCCAATTTCCACTTTTCATGGATTTTTCCTAACAAATGTGAGTTATGCCCTGTGCCAACTCCACAGGGACAGATCAGATCCCAGAAACTCACGTTTTTTGGGCTTCCCTGACCCAGGGGAATATGAATATATCTTTTTTTTTAATTTGAGCTCTATCTCCAATTTTCACTTTTCATTATATATGGGATTTTTCCTAACAAAAGCGAGTTATACCCCGGGCCATGTCCAAAGGGACAGATCAGATCCTAAATATTCATGTTTTTTTCCTCTTCCCTGACCCAGGGGAATATGAATATGTGTTTGTTTTTCGAATTTGAGCTCTATCTCCTATGTGCACTTTTCAAGCTATAATGGATTTTTCCTAACAAATGCGAGATATGAGCTGGGCCAACTCCAAAGGGAGAGACCAGATCCAGGAAACTCTTTTTTTCCAGTTTTTCCCTGACCCGGGGGAACATAAATATGTGATTGTTATACAAATTTGAGCTCTATCTGCAATTTGCACTTTTCATGGTATATGGGATTTTTCCAAACAAATGCAAGTTATGCCGAGGGCCAACTCCACAGGGACAGATCAGATCCCAAAAACTCATGTTTTTTGGGCTTCCCTGACCCAGGGGAATATGAATATGTCTTTCTTTTTTGAATTTTAGCTCTATCTGCAATTTGCACTATTGATGGTATACGTGATTTTTCCTAAGAAATGTGAGATATGCCCTGGGCACAACTCCACAGGGACACATCAGATCCAGGAAACCCATGTTTTTTGGGCTTCCCTGAACCGCGGAATGTGAATATGTCTTTCTTTTTCGAATTTGAGCTCTATCTCCAATTTCCACTTTTCATGGTATATGGGATTTTTCCTAACATATGCGAGATATGCTCTGGGCCAACTCCACAGGGACATATCCGAACTATAAAACTCATGTTTTTGGGCTTCCCTGAACCGGGGAACGTGAATATGTCTTTCTTTTTCGAATTTGAGCTCTATCTGCAATTTGCACTATTGATGGTATAAGTGATTTTTCCTAAGAAATGTGAGATATGCCCTTGGCCAACTCCACAGGGACAGATCAGATCCAGGAAACTCATGTTCTTTGGGCTTCCCTGACCCGGGGGAATTTGCACTTTTCATGGTATATGGGATTTTTCCTAACATATGCGAGATATGCTCTGGGCCAACTCCACAGGGACATATCCGAACTATAAAACTCATGTTTTTGGGCTTCCCTGAACCGGGGAACGTGAATATGTCTTTCTTTTTCGAATTTGAGCTCTATCTGCAATTTGCACTATTGATGGAATAAGTGATTTTTCCTAACAAATGCGAGATATGCCCTGGGCCAACTCCAAAAAGACAGGTCAGATCCCGGAAACTCATTTTTTTGGGGTTTCCCTTACCCAGGGGAATATGAATATGTTTTTTTTTTTGAATTTGAGCTCTATCTCCAATTTTCACTTTACATCATATAAGGGAATTTTTCCTAACAAAATAAAGTTATACCCCGGGCCATCTCCAAAGGGACAGATCAGATCCTAAATATTCATGTTTTTTGGGCTTCCCTGACCCAGGGGAATGTGAATATGTGTTTGTTTTTCGAATTTGAGCTCTATCTCCTATGTGCACTTTTCAAGCTATAATGGATTTTTCCTAACAAATGCGAGATATGAGTTGGGCCAACTCCAAAGGGAGAGACCAGATCCAGGAAACTCATGTATTTTTGGGTTTCCCTAACCCGGGGGAACATGAATATGTCTTTGTTTTTCGAATTTTAGCTCTATTTGCAATTTGCACTTTTCATGGTATAAGGGATTTTTCCTAACAAATGTGAGATATGCCCTGGGCCAACTCCACAGGGACAGACCAGATCCAGAAAACGCTTTTTGGAGGGCTTCCCAGACCTGGGGGAACATAAATATGTGTTTGTTCTTCAAATTTGAGTTCAATCTGCAATTTGCACTTTTCATTGTATAAGGAATTTTTCCTAACAAATGCGAGATATGCTCTGGGCCAACTCCACAGGGACAGATCAGATGCTGAAAACTCATGTTTTTTGGGTTTCCCTGACCCAGGGGAATATGAATATGTCTTTCTTTTTCGAATTTGAGCTCTATTTGCAATTTGCACTATTTTTGGTATACGTGATTTTTCCTAAGAAATGTGAGATATGCCCTTGGCCAACTCCACAGGGACAGATCAGATCCAGGAAACTCATGTTCTTTGGGCTTCCCTGAACCGGGGGAATTTGCACTTTTCATGGTACATGGGATTTTTCCAAACAAATGCGAGATATGCCGAGGGCCAACTCCACAGGGACAGATCAGATCCCAAAAACTCATGTTTTTTGTGGTTTCCCTAACCCGGGGGAACATGAATTTGTCTTTGTTTTTCGAATTTGATCTCTGTCTCCTATTTTTATGGTATAATGGATTTTTCCTAACAAATGCGAGGTATCAGTTGGGCCAACTGCAAAGGGAGAGACCAGATCCAGAAAACTCTTTTTTTGGAGGGTTTCCCTGACCTGGGGGAAGATAAATATGTGTTTCTTCTTCAAATTTGAGCTCTATCTGTAATTTGCACTTTTCATGGTATATGGGATTTTTCCACAGGGACAGACCAGATCCAGAAAACTCTTTTTGGAGGGCTTCCCAGACCCGGGGGAACATAAATATGTGTTTGTTCTTTAAATTTGAGTTCAATCTGCAATTTGCACTTTTGATTGTATAAGGAATTTTTCCTAACAAATGCGAGATATGCTCTGGGCCAACTCCACAGGGACAGATCAGATGCTGGGTTTTTTGGGTTTCCTTGACCCAGGGGAATATGAATATGTCTTTCTTTTTCGAATTTGAGCTCTATCAGCAATTTGCACTATTGATGGAATAAGTGATTTTTCCTAACAAATGCGAGATATGCCCTGGGCCAACTCCAAAAAGACAGGTCAGATCCCGGAAACTCATTTTTTTGGGGGTTTCCCTTACCCAGGGGAATATGAATATGTTTTTTTTTTTTGAATTTGAGCTCTATCTCCAATTTTCACTTTACATCATATAAGGGAATTTTTCCTAACAAAATAAAGTTATACCCCGGGCCATCTCCAAAGGGACAGATCAGATCCTAAATATTCATGTTTTTTGGGCTTCCCTGACCCAGGGGAATATGAATATGTGTTTGTTTTTCGAATTTGAGCTCTATCTCCTATGTGCACTTTACAAGCTATAATGGATTTTTCCTAACAAATGCGAGATATGAGTTGGGCCAACTCCAAAGGGAGAGACCAGATCCAGGAAACTCATGTATTTTTGGGTTTCCCTAACCCGGAGGAACATGAATATGTCTTTGTTTTTCGAATTTTAGCTCTATTTGCAATTTGCACTTTTCATGGTATAAGGGATTTTTCCTAACAAATGCGAGATATGCCCTGGGCCAACTCCACAGGGACAGACCAGATCCAGAAAACTCTCTTTGGAGGGCTTCCCAGACCTGAGGGAACATAAATATGTGTTTGTTCTTCAAATTTGAGTTCAATCTGCAATTTGCACTTTTCATTGTATAAGGAATTTTTCCTAACAAATGCGAGATATGCTCTGGGCCAACTCCACAGGGACAGATCAGATGCTGAAAACTCATGTTTTTTGGGTTTCCCTGACCCAGGGGAATATGAATATGTCTTTCTTTTTCGAATTTGAGCTCTATCTGCAATTTGCACTATTGATGGTATAAGTGATTTTTCCTAAGAAATGCGAGTTATGCCCTGGGCCCACTCCAAAGGGAAAGATCAGATCCCAAAAACTCAAGTTTTTCTGGCTTCCTTGACCCAGGGGAACATGAATATGTCTTTGTTTTTCAAATTTGAGCTCTATCTCCAATTTCCACTTTTCATGAATTTTTCCTAACAAATGTGAGTTGCACATTTCCTAACAAATGTGAGTTGTGGGACAGATCAGATCCCAGAAACTCACATTTTTTTTTCGTTTCCCTGACCAGGGGGCACATGAATATGTCTTTGTTTTTCAAATTTGACCTCTATCTGCAATTTTCAATATTGTTGGTACAAGGGATTTTTCCAAACAAATGCGAGATATGCTCTAGGCCAACTCCACAGGGATAGATCAGATGCCGAAAACTCATGTTTTTTGGGTTTCCCTGACCCAGGGGAATATGAATATGTCTTTCTTTTTCGAATTTGAGCTCTATCTGCAATTTGCACTATTGATGGTATAAGTGATTTTTCCTAAGAAATGTGAGATATGCCCTTGGCCAACTCCACAGGGACAGATAAGATCCAGGAAACTCATGTTTTTTGGGCTTCCCTGACCCAGGGGAATAGGAATATGTCTTTTTTTTTTAATTTGAGCTCTATCTCCAATTTTCACTTTTCATCAAATATGGGATTTTTGCTAACAAAGATATGCCATGCGCCAACTGCACATGGAAAGATCATGTCCCGAACATGAATATGTCTTTGTTTTTCGAATTTGACCTCTATCTGCAATTTTCAATATTGATGGTATAATGGATTTTTCCTAACAAATGCGTGTTATACCCTGGGCCAAGTCGAAAGGGACACATCAGATCCTAAATATTCATGTTTTTTGGGCTTCCCTGACGTAGGGGAATATGGATATGTGTTTGTTTTTCGAATTTGAGCTCTATCTCCTATGTGCACTTTTCAAGGTATAATGGATTTTTCCTAACAAATGCGAGATATGAGTTGGGCCAACTCCAAAGGGAGAGACCAGATCCAGAAAACTCTATTTTGGAGGGGTTCCGTGACCTGCGGGAACATAAATATGTGTTTCTTCTTCAAATTTGAGCTCTATCTCTAATTTGCACTTTTCATGGTATATGGGATTTTTCCTAACATATGCAAGTTATGCCCTGGGCCAACTCCAAAGGGAAAGATCAGGTCCCAAAAACTCATGTTTTTTTGGGTTTCCGAGACCCGGGGGAACATGAATATGTCTTTGTTTTTCAAATTTGAGCTCTATTTGCAATTTGCAGTTTTTATGGTATATGGGATTTTTCCTAACAAATGCAAGATATGCCATGCGCCAACTGCACAGGGAAAGATCAGTTCCAGAAAAAGAATATGTCTTTCTTTTTTTATGGTATAAGGGATTTTTCCTAAGAAATGTGAGATATGCCCTGGGCCAACTCCAAAAAGACAGATCAGATCCCAAAAACTCAACTTTTTGGGGCTTCCCTGACCTAGGGGAATATGAATATGTGCTTGTTTTTCAAATTTGAGCTCTATTTGCAATTTGCACTTTTCATGGTATATGGGATTTTTCCAAACAAATGCGAGATATGCCATACGCCAACTGCAGAGGGAAAGATCAGGTCTCGAAAACTCAAGGTTTTTTGGGTTTCCCTTACCCGGGTGAACATGAATATGTCTTTCTTTTTTGAATTTGAGCTCTATCTCCAATTTGCACGATTGATGGTATAAGGGATTTTTCCTAACAAATGCGAGATATGTCCTGGGCCAACTGCACAGGGACAGATAAGATCCAGAAAACTCATCTATTTTTGGGTTTCCCTGAGCCGACGGAACATGAATATGTCTCTGTTTTTTGAATTTGAGTTCTATCTCCAATTTTCACTTCTCATGTTATAAAGGATTTTTCTTGACAAATTCGAGCTATGCCGTGGCCAAACTCCAAAGGGACAGATCAGATTCCGAAAACTCATTTTTTTGTGGGCTTCCCTGACCAGGGAGAACATGAATATGTCTTTGTTTTTTGAGTTTGATCTCTATCTGCAATTTTAAATATTGATGGTATAATGGATTTTCCCTAACAAATGTGAGTTATGCCCTGTGCCAACTCCACAGGGACAGTTGAGAGCCCGAAAACTCATGTTTTTTTAGTTTTCCATGACTTGGGGGAATATGAATATTTCTTTCTTTTTCGAATTTGAGCTCTATCTGCAATTTTCAATATTGATGGTACAAGGGATTTTTCCTAACAAATGCGAGATATGTCCTGGGCCAACTCCAAAGGGACAGATCAGATCCCAAAAACTCAACTTTTTTGGGCTTCCCTGACCTAGGGGAATATGAATATGTGCTTGTTTTTCGAATTTGAGCTCCATTTGCAATTTGCACTTTTCGTGGTATATGGGATTTTTCCTAACAAATGCGAAATATGCCATGCGCCAACTGCAGAGTGAAAGATCAGGTCCCGAAAACTCATGTTTTTTTGGGCTTCCCTGAACCGGGGAACGTGAATATGTCTTTCTTTTTCGAATTTGAGCTCTATCTCCAATTTGCACGATTGATGGTATAAGGGATTTTTCCTAACAAATGCGAGTTATGCCCTGGGCCAACTCGACAGGGAGAGATCAGATCCGAAAAAGTCATTTTTGGGGGGGCTTCCCTGAACTGGTGGAACATAAATATGTCTTTGTTCTTCAAATTTGAGCTCTATCTGCAATTTGCACTTTTCATAGTATATGGGATTTTTCCTAACAAATGCGAGATATGCCATGGGCCAACTGCAGAGGGACAGATAAGATCCAGAAAACTCATGTGTTTTTGGGTTTCCCTGACCCGACGGAACATGAATATATCTCTGTTTTTTGAATATGTGTTTGTTCTTCAAGTTTGAGCTCTATTTGGTACAGATCAGGTCCCGAAAACTCATGTTTTTTCCTAACAAATGCGAGACATGCCCTCAGCTAACTCCACAGGGACAGATCAGATCTGGAGAATTCATGTTTTTTTGGGCTTCCCTGAACCGGGGGAATATGAATATGTCTTTGTTTTTTGAATTTGAGCTCTATCTCTTATGTGCACTTTTCCTGGTATATGGGATTCTTCCTAACAAATGCGAGTTATACCCTGGGCCAACCCCAAAGGGACAGATCAGATCCTAAATATTCATGTTTGTTTGGGCTTCCCTGACCCAGGGGAATATAAATATGTCTTTCTTTTTCGAATTTGAGCTCTATCTGCAATTTGCACTATTGATGGTATAAGTGATTTTTCCTAAGAAATGTGAGATATGCCCTTGGCCAACTCCACAGGGACAGATAAGATCCAGGAAACTCATGTTTTTTTGGGTTTCCCTGACCCGGGGGAACATGAATTTGTCTTTGTTTTTCGAATTTCAACTCTGTCTCCTATTTTTATGGTATAATGGATTTTTCCTAACAAATGCGAGTTATACCCTGGGCAAAGTCGAAAGGGACAGATCAGATCCTAAATATTCATGTTTTTTGGGCTTCCCTGACGTAGGGGAATATGAATATGTGTTTGTTTTTCGAATTTCGAATTTGAACTAACTAACTATGTTCACTTTTCATGGTATAATGGAGTTTTCCAAACAAATGCGAGATATGTCCTGGGCCAACTGCACAAGGACAGATAAGATCCAGAAAACTCATGTATTTTTGGGTTTCCCTAACCGGGGGGAACATGAATATGTCTTTGTTTTTCGAGTTCAATCTGCAATTTGCACTTTTGATTGTATAAGGAATTTTTCCTAACAAATGCGAGATATGCTCTGGGCCAACTCCACAGGGACAGATCAGATGCTGGGTTTTTTGGGTTTCCTTGACCCAGGGGAATATGAATATGTCTTTCTTTTTCGAATTTGAGCTCTATCAGCAATTTGCACTATTGATGGAATAAGTGATTTTTCCTAACAAATGCGAGATATGCCCTGGGCCAACTCCAAAAAGACAGGTCAGATCCCGGAAACTCATTTTTTTGGGGTTTCCCTTACCCAGGGGAATATGAATATGTTTTTTTTTTGAATTTGAGCTCTATCTCCAATTTTCACTTTACATCATATAAGCGAATTTTTCCTAACAAAATAAAGTTATACCCCAGGCCATCTCCAAAGGGACAGATCAGATCCTAAATATTCATGTTTTTTGGGCTTCCCTGACCCAGGGGAATATGAATATGTGTTTGTTTTTCGAATTTGAGCTCTATCTCCTATGTGCACTTTTCAAGCTATAATGGATTTTTCCTAACAAATGCGAGATATGAGTTGGGCCAACTCCAAAGGGAGAGACCAGATCCAGGAAACTCATGTATTTTTGGGTTTCCCTAACCCGGGGAACATGAATATGTCTTTGTTTTTCGAATTTTAGCTCTATTTGCAATTTGCACTTTTCATGGTATAAGGGATTTTTCCTAACAAATGCGAGATATGCCCTGGGCCAACTCCACAGGGACAGACCAGATCCAGAAAACTCTCTTTGGAGGGCTTCCCAGACCTGGGGGAACATAAATATGTGCTTGTTCTTCAAATTTGAGTTCAATCTGCAATTTGCACTTTTCATTGTATAAGGAATTTTTCCTAACAAATGCGAGATATGCTCTGGGCCAACTCCACAGGGACAGATCAGATGCCGAAAACTCATGTTTTTTGGGTTTCCCTGACCCAGGGGAATATGAATATGTCTTTCTTTTTCGAATTTGAGCTCTATCTGCAATTTGCACTATTGATGGTATACGTGATTTTTCCTAAGAAATGTGAGATATGCCCTGGGCCAACTCCACAGGGACAGATCAGATCCCAGAAACTCATGGTTTTTTATGGTTTTTGTTTTTTGGGCTTCCCTGAACCGGGGAACGTGAATATGTCTTTCTTTTTCGAATTTGAGCTCTATCTGCAATTTGCACTATTGATGGTATAAGTGATTTTTCCTAAGAAATGCGTGTTATGCCCTGGGCCCACTCCAAAGGGAAAGATCAGATCCCAAAAACTCAAGTTTTTCTGGCTTCCTTGACCCAGGGGAACATGAATATGTGCTTGTTTTTCGAATTTGAGCTCTATCTGCAATTTCCACTTTTCATGGATTTTTCCTAAGAAATGTGAGTTACACCCTGTGGGACAGATCAGATTCCAGAAACTCACATTTTTTTTTCATTTCCCTGACCAGGGGGCACATGAATATGTCTTTGTTTTTCAAATTTGACCTCTATCTGCAATTTTCAATATTGTTGGTACAAGGGATTTTTCCTAACAAATGCGAGATATGCTCTAGGCCAACTCCACAGGGATAGATCAGATGCCGAAAACTGATGTTTTTTGGGTTTCCCTGACCCAGGGGAATATGAATATATCTTTCTTTTTCGAATTTGAGCTCTATCTGCAATTTCCACTTTTCATGGTATATAGGATTGTTCCTAACATATGCGAGATATGCTCTCGGCCAACTCCACAGGGACATATCCGAACCAGAAAACTCATTTTTTTTTGGGCTTCCCTGAACAGGGGAACGTGAATATGTCTTTCTTTTTCGAATTTGAGCTCTATCTCCAATTTCCACTTTTCATGGATTTTTCCTAACAAATGTGAGTTATGCCCTGTGCCAACTCCACAGGGACAGATCAGATCCCAGAAACCCATGTTTTTTTTTGGTTCCCTGACCAGGGGGCCCATGAATATGTCTTTGTTTTTTGAGTTTGATCTCTATCTGCAATTTTAAATATTGATGGTATAATGGATTTTCCCTAACAAATGCGAGTTATGCCCTGGGCCAACTCCAAAGGGACAGATCAGATCCTAAAAACTTACATTTTTTGGGCTTCCCTGACCACGGGGAACATGAATATGTCTTTGTTTTTTGAGTTTGATCTCTATCTGCAATTTTCAATATTGATGGTATAATGGATTTTCCCTAACAAATGTGAGTTATGCCCTGTGCCAACTCCACAGGGACAGTTGAGAGCCCGAAAACTCATGTTTTTTTAGTTTTCCATGACTTGGGGGAATATGAATATTTCTTTCTTTTTCGAATTTGAGCTCTATCTGCAATTTGCAATATTGATGGTACAAGGGATTTTTCCTAACAAATGCGAGATATGTCCTGGGCCAACTCCAAAGGGACAGATCAGATCCCAAAAACTTAACTTTTTTGGGCTTCCCTGACCTAGGGGAATATGAATATGTGCTTGTTTTTCGAATTTGAGCTCCATTTGCAATTTGCACTTTTCGTGGTATATGGGATTTTTCCTAACAAATGCGAAATATGCCATGCGCCAACTGCAGAGTGAAAGATCAGGTCCCGAAAACTCATGTTTTTTTGGGCTTCCCTGAACCGGGGAACGTGAATATGTCTTTCTTTTTCGAATTTGAGCTCTATCTCCAATTTGCACGATTGATGGTATAAGGGATTTTTCCTAACAAATGCGAGTTATGCCCTGGGCCAACTCGACAGGGAGAGATCAGATCCGAAAAAGTCATTTTTGGGGGGGCTTCCCTGAACTGGTGGAACATAAATATGTCTTTGTTCTTCAAATTTGAGCTCTATCTGCAATTTGCACTTTTCATAGTATATGGGATTTTTCCTAACAAATGCGAGATATGCCATGGGCCAAGTGCAGAGGGACAGATAAGATCCAGAAAACTCATGTGTTTTTGGGTTTCCCTGACCCGACGGAACATGAATATATCTCTGTTTTTTGAATATGTGTTTGTTCTTCAAGTTTGAGCTCTATTTGGTACAGATCAGGTCCCGAAAACTCATGTTTTTTCCTAACAAATGCGAGACATGCCCTCAGCTAACTCGACAGGGACAGATCAGATCTGGAGAATTCATGTTTTTTTGGGCTTCCCTGAACCGGGGGAATATGAATATGTCTTTGTTTTTTGAATTTGAGCTCTATCTCTTATGTGCACTTTTCCTGGTATATGGGATTTTTCCTAACAAATGCGAGTTATACCCTGGGCCAACCCCAAAGGGACAGATCAGATCCTAAATATTCATGTTTGTTTGGGCTTCCCTGACCCAGGGGAATATAAATATGTCTTTCTTTTTCGAATTTGAGCTCTATCTGCAATTTGCACTATTGATGGTATAAGTGATTTTTCCTAAGAAATGTGAGATATGCCCTTGGCCAACTCCACAGGGACAGATAAGATCCAGGAAACTCATGTTTTTTTGGGTTTCCCTGACCCGGGGGAACATGAATTTGTCTTTGTTTTTCGAATTTCAACTCTGTCTCCTATTTTTATGGTATAATGGATTTTTCCTAACAAATGCGAGTTATACCCTGGGCAAAGTCGAAAGGGACAGATCAGATCCTAAATATTCATGTTTTTTGGGCTTCCCTGACGTAGGGGAATATGAATATGTGTTTGTTTTTCGAATTTCGAATTTGAACTAACTATGTTCACTTTTCATGGTATAATGGAGTTTTCCAAACAAATGCGAGATATGTCCTGGGCCAACTGCACAGGGACAGATAAGATCCAGAAAACTCATGTATTTTTGGGTTTCCCTAACCGGGGGGAACATGAAAATGTCTTTGTTTTTCGAGTTCAATCTGCAATTTGCACTTTTGATTGTATAAGGAATTTTTCCTAACAAATGCGAGATATGCTCTGGGCCAACTCCACAGGGACAGATCAGATGCTGGGTTTTTTGGGTTTCCTTGACCCAGGGGAATATGAATATGTCTTTCTTTTTCGAATTTGAGCTCTATCAGCAATTTGCACTATTGATGGAATAAGTGATTTTTCCTAACAAATGCGAGATATGCCCTGGGCCAACTCCAAAAAGACAGGTCAGATCCCGGAAACTCATTTTTTTGGGGTTTCCCTTACCCAGGGGAATATGAATATGTTTTTTTTTTTAATTTGAGCTCTATCTCCAATTTTCACTTTACATCATATAAGCGAATTTTTCCTAACAAAATAAAGTTATACCCCGGGCCATCTCCAAAGGGACAGATCAGATCCTAAATATTCATGTTTTTTGGGCTTCCCTGACCCAGGGGAATATGAATATGTGTTTGTTTTTCGAATTTGAGCTCTATCTCCTATGTGCACTTTTCAAGCTATAATGGATTTTTCCTAACAAATGCGAGATATGAGTTGGGCCAACTCCAAAGGGAGAGACCAGATCCAGGAAACTCATGTATTTTTGGGTTTCCCTAACCCGGGGAACATGAATATGTCTTTGTTTTTCGAATTTTAGCTCTATTTGCAATTTGCACTTTTCATGGTATAAGGGATTTTTCCTAACAA
Source organism: Vipera ursinii (assembly GCF_947247035.1). Lineage (NCBI taxonomy): Eukaryota > Metazoa > Chordata > Lepidosauria > Squamata > Viperidae > Vipera > Vipera ursinii. The sequence goes on from NC_139522.1 coordinate 9,368,872, forward strand.
ATGCGAGATATGCCCTGGGCCAACTCCACAGGGATAGACCAGATCCAGAAAACTCTCTTTGGAGGGCTTCCCAGACCTGGGGGAACATAAATATGTGCTTGTTCTTCAAATTTGAGTTCAATCTGCAATTTGCACTTTTCATTGTATAAGGAATTTTTCCTAACAAATGCGAGATATGCTCTGGGCCAACTCCACAGGGACAGATCAGATGCCGAAAACTCATGTTTTTTGGGTTTCCCTGACCCAGGGGAATATGAATATGTCTTTCTTTTTCGAATTTGAGCTCTATCTGCAATTTGCACTATTGATGGTATACGTGATTTTTCCTAAGAAATGTGAGATATGCCCTGGGCCAACTCCACAGGGACAGATCAGATCCCAGAAACTCATGGTTTTTTATGGTTTTTGTTTTTTGGGCTTCCCTGAACCGGGGAACGTGAATATGTCTTTCTTTTTCGAATTTGAGCTCTATCTGCAATTTGCACTATTGATGGTATAAGTGATTTTTCCTAAGAAATGCGAGTTATGCCCTGGGCCCACTCCAAAGGGAAAGATCAGATCCCAAAAACTCAAGTTTTTCTGGCTTCCTTGACCCAGGGGAACATGAATATGTGCTTGTTTTTCGAATTTGAGCTCTATCTGCAATTTCCACTTTTCATGGATTTTTCCTAAGAAATGTGAGTTACACCCTGTGGGACAGATCAGATTCCAGAAACTCACATTTTTTTTTCATTTCCCTGACCAGGGGGCACATGAATATGTCTTTGTTTTTCAAATTTGACCTCTATCTGCAATTTTCAATATTGTTGGTACAAGGGATTTTTCCTAACAAATGCGAGATATGCTCTAGGCCAACTCCACAGGGATAGATCAGATGCCGAAAACTGATGTTTTTTGGGTTTCCCTGACCCAGGGGAATATGAATATGTCTTTCTTTTTCGAATTTGAGCTCTATCTGCAATTTGCACTATTGATGGTATACGTGATTTTTCCTAAGAAATGTGAGATATGCCCTGGGCCAACTCCACAGGGACAGATCAGATCCCAGAAACTCATGGTTTTTTTATGGTTTTTGTTTTTTGGGCTTCCCTGAACCGGGGAACGTGAATATGTCTTTCTTTTTCGAATTTGAGCTCTATCTGCAATTTGCACTATTGATGGTATAAGTGATTTTTCCTAAGAAATGCGAGTTATGCCCTGGGCCCACTCCAAAGGGAAAGATCAGATCCCAAAAACTCAAGTTTTTCTGGCTTCCTTGACCCAGGGGAACATGAATATGTGCTTGTTTTTCGAATTTGAGCTCTATCTGCAATTTCCACTTTTCATGGATTTTTCCTAAGAAATGTGAGTTACACCCTGTGGGACAGATCAGATTCCAGAAACTCACATTTTTTTTTCATTTCCCTGACCAGGGGGCACATGAATATGTCTTTGTTTTTCAAATTTGACCTCTATCTGCAATTTTCAATATTGTTGGTACAAGGGATTTTTCCTAACAAATGCGAGATATGCTCTAGGCCAACTCCACAGGGATAGATCAGATGCCGAAAACTGATGTTTTTTGGGTTTCCCTGACCCAGGGGAATATGAATATGTCTTTCTTTTTCGAATTTGAGCTCTATCTGCAATTTGCACTATTGATGGTATACGTGATTTTTCCTAAGAAATGTGAGATATGCCCTGGGCCAACTCCACAGGGACAGATCAGATCCCAGAAACTCATGGTTTTTTTATGGTTTTTGTTTTTTGGGCTTCCCTGAACCGGGGAACGTGAATATGTCTTTCTTTTTCGAATTTGAGCTCTATCTGCAATTTGCACTATTGATGGTATAAGTGATTTTTCCTAAGAAATGCGAGTTATGCCCTGGGCCCACTCCAAAGGGAAAGATCAGATCCCAAAAACTCAAGTTTTTCTGGCTTCCTTGACCCAGGGGAACATGAATATGTGCTTGTTTTTCGAATTTGAGCTCTATCTGCAATTTCCACTTTTCATGGATTTTTCCTAAGAAATGTGAGTTACACCCTGTGGGACAGATCAGATTCCAGAAACTCACATTTTTTTTTTCATTTCCCTGACCAGGGGGCACATGAATATGTCTTTGTTTTTCAAATTTGACCTCTATCTGCAATTTTCAATATTGTTGGTACAAGGGATTTTTCCTAACAAATGCGAGATATGCTCTAGGCCAACTCCACAGGGATAGATCAGATGCCGAAAACTGATGTTTTTTGGGTTTCCCTGACCCAGGGGAATATGAATATGTCTTTCTTTTTCGAATTTGAGCTCTGTCTCCAATTTCCACTTTTCATGGTATATGGGATTTTTCCTAACATATGCGAGATATGCTCTGGGCCAACTCCACAGGGACATATCCGAACTATAAAACTCATGTTTTTTGGGCTTCCCTGAACCGGGGAACGTGAATATGTCTTTCTTTTTCGAATTTGAGCTCTATCTGCAATTTGCACTATTGATGGTATAAGTGATTTTTCCTAAGAAATGTGAGATATGCCCTTGGCCAACTCCACAGGGACAGATCAGATCCAGGAAACTCATGTTCTTTGGGCTTCCCTGACCCGGGGGAATTTGCACTTTTCATGGTACATGGGATTTTTCCAAAGAAATGCGAGATATGCCGAGGGCCAACTCCACAGGGACAGATCAGATCCCAAAAACTCATGTTTTTTGGGGTTTCCCTAATCCGGGGGAACATGAATTTGTCTTTGTTTTTCGAATTTGATCTCTGTCTCCTATTTTTATGGTATAATGGATTTTTCCTAACAAATGCGAGGTATCAGTTGGGCCAACTCCAAAGGGAGAGACCAGATCCAGAAAACTCTTTTTTTGGAGGGTTTCCCTGACCTGGGGGAACATAAATATGTGTTTCTTCTTCAAATTTGAGCTCTATCTGTAATTTGCACTTTTCATGGTATATGGGATTTTTCCACAGGGACAGACCAGTTCCAGAAAACTCTTTTTGGAGGGCTTCACAGACCCGGGGGAACATAAATATGTGTTTGTTCTTCAAATTTGAGTTCAATCTGCAATTTGCACTTTTGATTGTATAAGGAATTTTTCCTAACAAATGCGAGATATGCTCTGGGCCAACTCCACAGGGACAGACCAGATCCAGAAATCTCTTTTTGGAGGGCTTCCCAGACCTGGGGGAACATAAATATGTGTTTGTTCTTCAAATTTGAGTTCAATCTGCAATTTGCACTTTTCATTGTATAAGGAATTTTTCCTAACAAATGCGAGATATGCTCTGGGCCAACTCCACAGGGACAGATCAGATGCTGAAAACTCATGTTTTTTGGGTTTCCCTGACCCAGGGGAATATGAATATGTCTTTCTTTTTCGAATTTGAGCTCTATCTGCAATTTGCACTATTGATGGTATACATGATTTTTCCTAAGAAATGTGAGATATGCCCTGGGCCAACTCCACAGGGACATTTCAGATCAAGGAAACTAATGTTTTTTTTGTTTTCCCTGACTTGGGGGAATATGAATATGTCTTTCTTTTTTGAATTTGAGCTCTATCTGCAATTTGCACGATTGATGGTATAAGTGATTTTTCCTAAGAAATGTGAGTTATGCCCTGTGCCAACTCCACAGGGAAAGATCAGATCCCAGAAACTCATGGTTTTTTTGGTTTTTGTTTTTTGGGCTTCCCTGAACCGGGGAATGTGAATATGTCTTTCTTTTTCGAATTTGAGCTCTATCTGCAATTTGCACTATTGATGGTATAAGTGATTTTTCCTAAGAAATGCGAGTTATGCCCTGGGCCCACTCCAAAGGGAAAGATCAGATCCCAAAAACTCAAGTTTTTCTGGCTTCCTTGACCCAGGGGAACATGAATATGTCTTTGTTTTTCGAATTTGAGCTCTATCTCCAATTTCCACTTTTCATGGATTTTTCCTAACAAATGTGAGTTGCACATTTCCTAACAAATGTGAGTTGTGGGACAGATCAGATCCCAGAAACTCACATTTTTTTTCCGTTTCCCTGACCAGGGGGCACATGAATATGTCTTTGTTTTTCAAATTTGACCTCTATCTGCAATTTTCAATATTGTTGGTACAAGGGATTTTTCCTAACAAATGCGAGATATGCTCTAGGCCAACACCACAGGGATAGATCAGATGCCGAAAACTCATGTTTTTTGGGTTTCCCTGACCCAGGGGAATATGAATATGTCTTTCTTTTTCGAATTTGAGCTCTATCTGCAATTTGCACTATTGATGGTATAAGTGATTTTTCCTAAGAAATGTGAGATATGCCCTTGGCCAACTCCACAGGGACAGATAAGATCCAGGAAACTCATGTTTTTTGGGCTTCCCTGACCCAGGGGAATAGGAATATGTATTTTTTTTAAAATTTGAGCTCTATCTCCAATTTTCACTTTTCATCAAATATGGGATTTTTCCTAACAAAGATATGCCATGCGCCAACTGCACAGGGAAAGATCATGTCCCGAACATGAATATGTCTTTGTTTTTCGAATTTGACCTCTATCTGCAATTTTCAATATTGATGGTATAATGGATTTTTCCTAACAAATGCGAGTTATACCCTGGGCCAAGTCGAAAGGGACACATCAGATGCTAAATATTCATGTTTTTTGGGCTTCCCTGACGTAGGGGAATATGAATATGTGTTTGTTTTTCGAATTTGAGTTCTATCTCCTATGTGCACTTTTCAAGGTATAATGGATTTTTCCTAACAAATGCGAGATATGAGTTGGGCCAACTCCAAAGGGAGAGACCAGATCCAGAAAACTCTATTTTGGAGGGGTTCCGTGACCTGCGGGAACATAAATATGTGTTTCTTCTTCAAATTTGAGCTCTATCTGTAATTTGTACTTTTCATGGTATATGGGATTTTTCCTAACATATGCAAGTTATGCCCTGGGCCAACTCCAAAGGGAAAGATCAGATCCAGGAAACCCATGTTTTTTGGGCTTCCCTGAACCGGGGAACGTGAATATGTCTTTCTTTTACGAATTTGACCTCTATCTGCAATTTGCAATATTGATGGTATAAGGGATTTTTCCTAAGAAATGTGAGATATGCCCTGGGCCAACTCCAGAGGGACAGATCAGATCAAGGAAAATAATGTGTTTTTTTTCCTCGACCTAGGGGAGCATGAATATGTCTTTCTTTTTTGAATTTGAGCTCTATCAGCAATTTGCACTATTGATGGAATAAGAGATTTTTCCTAACAAATGCGAGATATGCCCTGGGCCAAGTCCAAAAAGACAGATCATATCCCAAAAACTCAACTTTTTTGGGCTTCCCTGACCTATTGGAACATGAATATGTGCTTGTTTTTCGAATTTGAGCTGTATTTTCAATTTTCACTTTTCATGGTATATGGGATTTTTCCTAACAAATGCAAGATATGCCATGCGCCAACTGCACAGGGAAAGATCAGGTCCCAAAAACTCATGTTTTTTTGGGTTTCCGTGACCCGGGGGAACATGAATATGTCTTTGTTTTTCGAATTTGAGCTCTATCTCCAATTTCCACTTTTCATGGTATATAGGATTTTTCCTAAGATATGCGAGATATGCCCTGGTCCAACTCCACAGGGACATATCCGAACCAGAAAACTCATGTTTTTTTGGGCTTCCCTGAACCGGGGAACGTGAATATGTCTTTCTTTTTCGAATTTGAGCTCTATCTCCAATTTCCACTTTTCATGGATTTTTCCTAACAAATGTGAGTTATGCCCTGTGCCAACTCCGCAGGGACAGATCAGATCCCAGAAACTCATGTTTTTTTGGTTTCCCTGACCAGGGGGCACATGAATATGTCTTTGTTTTTCAAATTTGACCTCTATCTGCAATTTGCACTATTGATGGTACAAGGGATTTTTCCAATCCCATAATTTTTGCCACTCTTCTAATTCTATATTATAACCAAAGTTTTCCGCCCATCTTGTCATTGACCCTTTGATTTTTTCACTTTCCATCTCTAAAGTTAACAAAAAATTATACAACTTTTTAATTAGTTTCTCATCAGAAGTTAATAATATCTTATCAAACACATTTTGTTCTTTATAAAATTCAAACATTTTCATGTCTTTTTCATATCTGTTTTGTATTTGTAAATGTACCCACCATGACATGTTGATACCCTGATGTTCCAATTCTTGCTTCGATTTTAATGTCCCATCAATATTTAAAATATCTTTGTATGTCCACGTTTTTTCAAAATCTAATAAATTTACGTGTGAAAAAGCTTCAATTGTTGATAACCACCCTGGAATTTTTACATATATTTTCATTTTGATTTTTTCCCATACAGTTATCAAAGCATTTCTAATAGTGATTTTGAAAATATCTATGAATTTTGTTTTTCCCATACCATAGAAATGCGTGCCATCCCAACTGTAAATCGTGTCCCTCCAAATATAACAACCTTTTATTCCTAAGCATTATCCATTCTTTCACCCATGTCAGTACAGATGCTTGATAATACAAAGTCCATTCAGGTAAACCAAAACCCCCATTTTCTTTAGTATCTTGCAAAGTTTTCTTTTTTATTCTAGCTTTTTTTCCCTGCCATATAAACTTCAGAACTAAGGAGTCCAACTCTTTAAAAAAAGTCCCCCAAGTTTTATTGAGATTGTCTAGAACAAGAATAAAATCTTTGGCAATATATTTATTTTAATTGTAGCTATCCTTCCTAGTAGAGACAGTTTTAAATTCTTCCATTTTTCCAGGTCTAACTTTATTTGTTTCAACAGTCTTATATAGTTGTCTTCTTTTAATGTTGAGCATTTAGCTGATAAATATATACCCAAATATTTTACCTTTTTCACTATCTGTACTTCTACCACCTCTGATATTCAATTTTTTTGCTTATCTGTTACATTTTTCACTATTATTTTAGTTTTTTCTTTATTAATTTTTAATCCCGCTACTTCACCATATTGTTCCAATTTTTCCCACAATTTTGGAATCATCTTCAAGGGATCTTCCAAAATAAATACCAAGTCATCAGCAAATGCTTGTAATTTATATATTTCACCTTTTAACTCCAAACCTCTAATTTCTATATCTTGTCTTATATTTCGATTTAAGACTTCCAGAGTAAAAATGAATAGCAGAGGGGATAGAGGACATCCTTGCCTTGTGCCTTTCCTTATTTCAAAGCTTTCAGTACAATCTCCGTTCACAATCACTTTGGCACTTTGTTTACTATATATCGTTTTTACCATATTTATAAAATTCTGACCAAAATCCATTGCTTGTAATTGATAAATTAAAAACTGCCGAGAGAGATTATCAAATGCCTTTTGAGCATCTAAAAATACTAATGCCATTTGTTTCCCTGGATGTAATTCATAATATTCCAGTATGTCTATTATCATTCTTAAGTTACTTTTAATTTGTCTCTTCGGTAAAAAACCGTTTTGGTCTGGATGTATAAATTCAACCAAATATCTTTTCAATCTCTCTGCCATTATTGAGGTAAAAATTTTATAATCCACATTAAGTAGTGAGATCGGTCTGTAATTCTTAATCTGAGTCTGATCTGAGTCGTCTTTTGGTATTAAAGAAATGTTTGCTTCAATCCACATCACTGGCATTTTCGCTTCTATTAAAAGTCCATTGCAAACATCTTTCAACGGATCGCTTAATATCTCTTGCAAACTTTTGTATAATTCTGCCAGGAGTCCATCTGGACCAGGAGCTTTACCATTTTTTTGTCTTTTTATAGCCTCTGTTATTTCCATCATTGTAACTCCTTCATCTAATATATTTTTAAATGTCTCTGGAATCTTCGGAAGGTTACTGTTTTCTAAGTATTTTACAACTTTCTCTATTGGAATCTCCCTCCTGTCATATAAGTCTTTATAAAATTCTTTAACTATCTTTTTAATTTCTTCATTTATGTATTGTAAATAACCTTCCCCGTCCAGCAGATTGTGTATCATTTTTTTTCTTTCTGTTTTTTAAGTTTATAAGCTAACCATCTTCTCAGTTTATTAGCATTTTCAAAAAAATTTTGCTTCGCTCTTTTTATCTGTTCTGCCACTTTTTCCGAATCTAACAAATTTAATTTGTGTTTTATCATGTCCATATCTCTTTTTAAAGTCTTTTTTGGGGGATTCTTTTGCAGTTCTAATTCTAATCTTCCAAATTCTTCTCTTAGTGATATATATTGCTGTTTTCTGTTTGTTTTTCTTTGCCATATACGATATTGCTATACCTCTAAAATATGCTTTAGCAGTGTCCCATAAGTTTTGTGTCTTAGTATCTTCTTTTTTATTTTCTTTAAAGAAAAATTCCATCTCTTTTTTGTTAGTTCTATAAATTCTTTTTCTTTTAATATAGAACAATTTAAAGTCCATCTTGGTCTTTTTTTGTATCTCTTTCCAGGTCATTTTCAAACGGTTATGGTCTGCCCATATACCTATTTCTATTTCAATGTCCTGCACATTCATTCTCAAATCCACAGTCATCCAAATCGTATCAATTCTTGACCAAGTTGTCTGGCTATTTGAGTAAAAAGTATATTGTAATTTTTGTGGGTTTATTTCCCTCCAGACATCTTGAAGTCCAATTTCCTCCACCATATCAAAAAATGTCTTAGGTCGTTTTCCTCTACCATTTTTCTTTGTTTTGTTACTTTTATAGTCAATTTTTCCATCTGTTATTGCATTAAAGTCTCCTAGTAAACAAACATTTTGATATTCCATTTCTACTATTTTTCTATGTAAATTTTTATAAAATTTATCCTGATTGTTATTCGGTGCATATATTGCCACCAATAATATTTGTTTTTGATGCAGATAAATCTCCACCATTAATATTCTTCCTTCTTCATCTGAGTATACCATTTTCAAATTTATTGTCTCTTTAATATATAGAGCTACTCCTCTCTTTTTGTTGTTGTGCTGATGCATAATAAAGTTTTCCAATTTTTGGATATTCCAACAATTTATGATGTTGTGCATTTATGTGTGTTTCTTGCAAACAAATTATATCCAAATTTAGTTTCCATAATTTCCTAAAAATCTTGTTTCTTTTAATTGGAGAATTCAGTCCATTTATATTTACTGAAAAAATTCCACTTTCTTTATCCATTTCCATTACTTATATTTTGATCTGGCCGATCTGGTAGATCTTTGTTCTTTAGCAGGTCTTTCATCTTTCCCCTTTTGAAGATCTTCCTCTTCCTGTTCTTTTGTTGATGCGGTTGCTCCTTGGATCTGCTCTTCCTCTACTTGTTTCTGTTCCTTACTTTCCTCTTGGCCTCTTTTTACTTCTTCCTCCAAAGTTCCTCTTCCTCTTCAAAATCTTCTGCTTTCCAAATTGAATCGAGTCTGTATCTTGTATTGTTCCAGTTTATTAAAATGCCTTCTGGTGTCAGCCATCTGAAATTTATACCCTTAGCTATAAGTTTCGTAGTCAGAAAATGGTACTGTCTTTGTGAATCTCTAATTCTTTTAGGTATCTGTTTTAAGACCACAATTTGTTTTTATATTGTATTGGTTCATCTCTTACTTTCTGCAATACTTCATCTCTTGTTGACTTCCTTGCAAACCGTACATGTACTTCTCTTGGTAATTTATTTCTTCTTGCATAACTTGAATTGCAGTGAAAAACCCCGTCCAGCTCAAGGTAAATTTCGGATCTGTCTGTCTTAAGAGCCTCCTCCAGGATATCAATAATCACCTCTTCTATATTTTCTGCTTTATCTTCAGGAATATTTTGGAATCTCAAATAATGTTCCGCATTTGCCATTTCCAAAATTTTAATTTCATTATCCAACTTTTCATTTTCTTGTAGTAAAAATTCTATCTTTTTGTCATTTTCACCTGTTTTTTCTTCAATCTTATATATCTTCTGTTGATTTTGTAGTATCATTTGATTTTGAGATTCGAGTTTCCCCTTTATAGCCATCATTTCTTCATTTAACTTCTCCAATGTTGCCTGCGTAATTCTATGATTCCCTTGTGTCTCCAAGCAATGTTTTTCCACAGTCTCTTGATTTTTCAAGATAAGATCCTGAATAAATTTTAATGAAGTCTGTGTTTCACTTTGAACTGTGGTCTTTTCCCTTTGTAACATGGCTTCAATGGATCCATGTGTTGTAGGGCTGGATTGGCCAACTGAGGGTGCAGAGGAGGGTTTTTTTCGTAAGTCTAGTAATATTAGATGAAGTCATTTTGAAGGTTATAGTCTATGGCAAAAACAGTGTCTGTTTAAACTATTCCAGTTCAATAAAAGTAGCTTTGAAACTCAGTCTCATAACAAAGCAGCTTTATCTTACTGCAGCTGTTCTTCCCAAGGTCACGTTTCTATCAACAAAGAATATTACAGAAATTCCATTCTTCTTTTTTTTCACCACTAGATGTCCTCCTTAGCTTATTTATCAATGTCCAAGTCCGATATTTTTAAACAAAGAATCTCTTCCACCCCAAATAATTACCTGCCGCTCATAAATCTTGAGGGTCTTTGCCTTCCAGCTCTTATCATCAGGGATTCAACATTAATAATCTTCTGAGAGAAGGAAAGGAAACAATCTGCTCACCCAGGTTCAACACGCTGTCGGAGTTTCTCTGATTTGTGATTTCTGCTTCCCGCTGGAGGCGTCTGGCTGACGATAAAATCAGCCTTTTATCTTCGTTTTGCAGAGGGTCTTATAGTTCGCTCTGATCGGGTGCCCCGATCCGAGCTCCTGATGGCCCCTCCTACTTCATTGCCTCTCCAAGGCAACTTTCAACCCTTTAAGGGTTGTTAGACGAAGAAAAAATCAAGCTGGAAAGCCGAGCACTGACTTTTCCAACTTGCCTCGACGCTACCAAACAGGAAGTCGGTTTTTAAATTTGTTTTTATCGGCTTAAATTGTCCTTTATTTATTGTTTAATTCTTTTTTAATCTTTGTATTCTATGTTTTTTAATTTTTTATTGTTGTGAGCTGCCCTGAGAAGGGCGGCATATAAATTTAATAAATAATAATAATAATAATAATCACCCGACCGAACTCTGACAAGGTTGTAAGCTCCACGCAAGCCCAGTTTCGTGAAAATCTTTGCCTCCTGGAGCTGGTCCAAGAGTTCGGGGATGAGGGGCAGCGGGTATCGATTGTGCACTGTGATGGCATTTAATTTCCTATAATCACAGCAAATCCGCAATTTGCCGGACTACTTTTTGACAAAGAGCACAGGTGCACACACTGGCGAGGACGAGGGCCGAATGAAACCCCCGAGCCAAATTTTTGTCCAGAAAGTCCCGCAATGTGGACAACTCAGGGTCCGACATGGAGTATAAACACCCCACTGGGAGAGGTGCGTCAGGGACCAAATCAATGGGGCAGTCATAGGGCCTGTGCGGGGGCAATTGATCCGCTTCCGTCTCGCTGAACACATCGGCATAATCAGTCAGTTCGGAGGGCAAGGATACCCCTGGGGAACCCTCCACCTGGCTGTCACAGATCTGGCGGGTGTGGTCCATGCACTGTAAGCTTGGGAAGGTGACCACATTCTGTGACCAATATATCTGTGGGTCATGCGTCCGGAGCCACGCCAGTCCCAAGACCACGGGGAAATGCAGATCTGAGGTCATATAGAACTGGATGGCCTCATGTGAACTGATGGCCATACATAATGGTTGCATGGCGGTCTTAATTGGCCCAGACAGGAGTACTCGACCATCAATAGTCTCCACTAACATGGGCGGTTCCACCGGGCACTGGGGAACAGCCCATTTGGCCACAAATGCTGAGTCCATAAAATTTGTAGTGGCCCCAGAGTCAATTAAGGCATGGACTGGAATCCCCTTCGGCATTCCGGGGAGAATCAGACGTGCCTCCAATATCAGATGCCGTGGAGGTCCACAGGGAGCATCGGAAAGACGTAGCTCGGTGTTGTGGGACGCCCGACCTAACACACCTTTTAGATTGGGCTCGGGGCGTTTCTCGACAGAGGAATAGTTGGCTTTCTCGGGGCAGACTCGGTCACTGATGCCCTTCATTGCTTCTTGGGGCAGAAGGCGGCCAAATGCCCACAGTCCCCACAGTAAAAACACACATACCCCAAACGTCACCTGTTTATTTCTGTCACCGATAGGCGAAGCCTGGCAGCACCTAATTCCATTGGCTCCTCCCTCTGTACCGGGTGTTGTGATTCAGCGTCAGCCTGTGATACCAGCAGCTGAGTCTGATGATTCTGAAGAGGAGGAGGAGGGGTTTGGAGAGCTTTTGGTGTCAGAGGGAGGCTCTGATGCATTGCAGGACTCTCAGCCTGGCCCCTCTCGTCACGTTCCTCATGAGACTAAGCCGTGTGAGCATGAGGTATTGGACGTAGATGATTCACAGCTGGATCTATTCAGGGACTCTAGGAGCAGGAGGCAATCCAGCAGAGTAGAACAGAGAAAGGCAATGAGGCAACTCGGTGAGAGAAGGCAATGAGAAGCCATGCCTTGGGACTGCTGATAAAAGGGGAAGGTGTGGGAGGTGCTGGTTGCTGAAGGCAACCATTTGAAGATCTTCTGTTAGAGTCCTGGTCTGTTATTCCCGTTTAACTCTTGTTTGAACTTTTGATTTCTTTGTAAATAAATTTGGTTGGGTTTTTTCCAGCCTGTTGACTATAAAAAGGGGTTGTCCCTGACATTCAAACAGGGCCGGTCGTAGGCTGGAACAGAACACCGGGGTCTCGTGCACAACAGTGGCCGCATGGGTCTCTGGGGTGGCATGGGGACTCCTTCGCTGCTGCAGCCGAGCATCGATCTGCAAACAGAGATGGATCACCCCATTGAGGTCTGAGAGAATATCAACACGGGCCAGCTCATCCAACATCTCCGACAATCCATCCTGGAAAGTGTCCACGAGTGCAGCCTCATTCCAGGCTGAATCCTGGCTAAGCAGCCGAAAATTGCTGATATAGCCCTGTAGGGGGTGTCGGCCCTGCCTCAGAGCTTTCAGGCATCAGGTAGCAGTCTGTGTCTTTATGGGGTCCTCATACATCAGACACATATGATTACAAAACCCCACAAAGTTGTCCAACAATGGACTAGGTTGGGCTAGCAAGGGTGTGCCCCAACGAGCTGCAGCACCAGAGAAAAGGCTTATCATAAACACCACTTTGTCCCGGTCAGTGGGGAAATCAGCCGCTCTCACACTGATATACAGATGGGATTGTCCCAAGTTGCCATCAAATTTGTCCGGCATCACAACTTGGCATTTTCTCCTGGGTGGTGGTGGAGCAGCAGGGATGTGTGCTTGTAACTGAGTTACTTGAGCTGCCAACAAAGCCAGCTGTTGGGAGAACTGGGCATTCTCAGCACATAGCTGCTCCATAATAGTAAGGGGTGGGAGTCTGAAGGAGGCAAACTGTTCTGTTCCAGCCTACGACCATCCCTGTTTGCGTGTGAAGGACAACCCCTTTTCTTTTAAAATCAATAGGCTGGAAAAAACCCAACCCTTTTATTTATATACAGCTCAAAATAATTAAGTCCTCAAAACAAAAAGCAGCAGAATATTTTCCTTAGCAAATAAATGGTCATAAGCAGGTATCTTACATACAAATATTAATGCCAAGTGTAGTTTCTTTTGGAAGGAGCTGCCAAGTTATGGCATCAGCGCCCCCACCCCCCAGCTAGGGGTAGTCATGCAACACCTGTCTGAAACCAAATACATCTTTTCTCCAGTTCTGCTGCAGTTGTGGAGGGCAGACACATATTACTGATTGGCCCCATATGTCCCAAAATACTTTTCTACCTTTGAATCCAATTCATTACACAACCCTGGTAGATCATGAATCCTTAAAAGGAGGCTAATGGATAGGATAGCTAGAGGGCATTGGGATGTTTATCATTCTGGAGAATAAGGGAATGCAAATAAAAGGTGTGTCAAAACATGCTGCGTCATGTAACATGTCGCAATGTATCATGACTTTTTTTGCATTGCCGGAGCTGGGGTGGGCATAATACCGGCAGTTTGACACCCCTGTAATAGGGTACGAAGATGCAGCTTTGAAGGAGAAAATGTGATTTGGAAAGCACATGAATGTGCTTATGGCATCTGTCAGTAACAACTTTAAAGCAGCTGTGTTTTTTTCCTGGATTCACAGAGGGCAAGACACAGATCCTGACTTCTGTGGCGCTCTTAGTGGTAGCGCCATAACAGGCTTGTTGAATTACCTTGGCAGTGGCATGTGCCTGAATTTCAGGACTTCCTGAAATATCCAGTGTCATACAGCTGCTCATAAACCTGTCCAGAGATACAAGAGAGGACACAGAGGTTGTTTTACAGTTGCAAGACTTTGCAGAATTCAAGCTAGGAAACAGGAGGCTAAAGAAATCAGAAACTCAGAAATAACAGAGAAATGGAAGAGGTTAACTGAAATCTTGGGAGACGATCTGATGCAGAACAGCAAAAAGACTGAAATGGTGGTAGGGGGTGGATTGAAAGAAGAATCTTATGATTTGCATTACACTGACTGTGCAATTATTAGACATTACATGTTGGGAGGTGATGAAGCATTTTCACTGGGTACTGGGAAATGAGGGGAAGACCTTCAGCACAACTATGTGCTTTGTAATGTAGCAATCTACACCCAGACAAATCAGACACATGATGCCCTTAACATGGATCTGGTTCATATGTGATAAGATGGCTAGGTTCCCACAAAATTTCCCAACCACCTTTTAGCCCAGTCTAAGCATAGGGCAGAAACCCAGTCAGTACTTGTATTAAATATTCTGCAGAACTGGCACTCTAACTCCAGCCTCGCTACTCTCAAACATTTTTCTATAGGAGTTCATCTCTGAAGTGGGGGAAAAGGTTAAAAAACAGATATGGAAGACAGGAGAAGCAAGGAGGGGCAGCTTAAATAGGACAAACTTCTCAGTCTCACCTCCCATATGGCACAGCAGAATTTGCTCTGTAGCACCCTCTGAAGGGCTTGCAATTTCTGGGAGGGGGGCACCTCCCCACTGTGTTGCAGCAATTTGACCGCCCGAACCACATCTACAAAAACGGAACAGAGAATCGAGAGTCCTGCAGAACATTTGGGACCGAACTCAAGATGAGTGGAGGAAAACTGTAACCCAGCCACGGCCTCCAGCTTCACCATTCTGGAGCGCTGCTTTTCACTAAGGGGGACTCTATGTCACCATCCCTCAAGATACCCAAGGTCTGCAGATTAGGCGCGGGAACTCTGTCCTTTCTGTCAGCCCCCTCTCAGTCAGGGGTGCTAGATTCCAGTCAGGACCGCATCCCCTCCTTTGCTCCAAAGACTGCCCAAGCACCCCTCTCCAGTCCACCAGGCATATTCGCCATGAACCTCCATTCCCAAACTCCATGCTTACCTCTCTCTAGCCCGAGGCTCCACCAACGCTGCCATTTTCACATCCAAAAACCCCACCGCAGCCTTGCACGTCAAAGCAGAAGGATGGGAAGTGCATGTAGGATTTTGAAGCCTGGCACGTAGCCCTGCCCCTGAGCTAATGGTGTGTCTGCCTGGACACGTGTGCCAAGGCCCGTGGTTCCCAGGTGCTGCTTAGGTCAAGTAGGAGACTCTTCCATTGTCCACGAAGTTCCATGCGCAGAGACGCTAAACCTACGTTTCCTCCAGAATTTGGCTTAAAGTTGACAGTGCATAAGCAGATGTCATTTTTTTCCGCAAACATAAAACGAACTCTTATCATTTGAACAAACCAATCGCTGGATGAATCTTTACATAAGCAAAATATAGCTATCGTGCCTGCCGTCACCGTGACATCAAAGCAGGCAAGTCTTTTATTTCGTAGGCACAGTAGCCAATTAAACTCATTTCATTTTTGGACTTGGGACAATTTTGAGCAACATTCTGTTATAAAATGGTCTCCTGTACGAATGTTTATTTTCATTCAGAAGTCTAAAGGCCTTCGGTTATATTTGAAGCTCCTTTACGGAAGCGCCTGCTACCAAAATACCAGATTAACCTGCCAACTGGGTAAGCAAGTACTTTATTTCATTCTCTCTCTTTTCAGTTTAAAAATCTAACCTTTATGAGAAAACAGTTCAGGTGCAAACCAACACAGCTTGTTCCCATCTGCTTCTCTGTGCATTTCTCTCTGCACACCATGCTGCTATTCTGTTCTCAAATTTTTCCCTTCAGGTATGATTCATCCAGTTGATGTATTTCTTTCCTTTGCCCATATTTGCTTGCAAGAGGCTGCTCTTCAATTAAATCACATTGGTGTGACTATTTAGTGAAATTAGCCATGGATGCTCTTTCAGTACTGGGTGTTATGTAAGTGGGAGCAAAGAAGCTGAGGGTTTGGAAGCATAACCTCAGTTAAGCATAATTATACTCTTGCCTTCAATAAAAACAGATTTTGCTTGTGGTTTTCTGTAGTACAATGAGGGGAAAATTATTTGATCCCCTGCTAGTTTTGTACGTTTGCCCACTGACAAATGATCAGTCTATAATTTTAATGGTAGGTTTATTTTAACAGTAACAGAATAACAACAAAAAATCCAGAAAAACACATTTCAAAAAAGTTATAAATTGATTTGCATTTTAATGAGTGAAAGAAGTATTTGACCCCTTTGCAAAACATGACTTGGCAAAACCCTTGTTGGCAATCAGAGGTCAGACGTTTCTTGTAGTTGGCCACCAGGTTTGCACACATCTCAAGAGGGATTTTGTTCCACTCCTCTTTGCAGATCCACTCCAAGTCATTAAGGTTTCGAGGCTGACGTTTGGCAGCTCAAACCTTCAGTACCCTCCACAGATTTTCTATGGGATTAAGGTCTGGAGATTGGCTAGGCCACTCCAGGGCCTTAGTGTGCTTCTTCCTGAGCCACTCCTTTGTAGCCTTGGCCATGTGTTTTGGGTCATTGTCATGCTGGAATACCCATCCACGGCCCATTTTCAATGCCCTGGCTGAGGAAAGGAGGTTTTCACCCAAGATTTATTTTTATTTATTTTATCAAATTTATATACCGCCCTATTCCCGGAGGACTCATGACGGTACATGGCCCTGTACATCGTCCCTTTGATGCGGTGAAGTTGTCCTGTCCCCAGCAGAAAAACACCCCAAAAGCATTATGTTTCCACCTCCATGTTTGACGGTGGGGATGTTCTTGGGGTCATAGGCAGCATTCCTCCTCCTCCAAACACAGCGACTTGAGTTGATGCCAAAGAGCTCAATTTTGGTCTCATCTGACCACAACACTTTCACCCAGTTCTCCTCTGAATCATTCAGATGTTCATTGGCAAACTTCAGACGGGCCCGTACATGTGCTTTCTTGAGCAGGGGGACCTTGCGGGTGCTCCAGGATTTCAGTCCTTCACGGTGTAGTGTGTTACTAATTGTTTTCTTGGGGACTATGGTCCCAGCTGCCTATTATTATTGTTATTGTTGTTATATTATTATCATCAAAGATTCCATTTCTGTATTGAAGTGTGTGTTGTCTAGGTATAAAAGTATTAGAATATAATAATCATCACATTCATAGTAATTTATCAAAATACAATCAAGTACTAGGAAATAGCAATCATGTTGTTAAAAATAGTATTTTTCACATTGACATTGAATAACAATCAAAATGTTTACTAATCTGCTATAGCTCTTCCTCATATAATCCACATTTTCTCATATTTCCAACTTTCTGTTTTTGTCAGCTAACCATTGGTAAAACAGATCTCATGTTATATATTATTCAGTTTCTTTTTCTTTAATTTTTAACGTTAACCTATCCATTCTGCGCACTTCACTATTTTTTTAATTATATTTTCCTCTGTAGGGGTCTCTTCATTTTTCCAATATTGTGCATATACTATCCTAGCTGCTGTTAATATGTAAAACTAAATCGATCTGGTTTTTCTGGTTTTTCTATCCGGACGGTGGTTAGATGATCTTGGGGGGGGTTCCCCAATTAATTCACCCCTGTCATGGACCGATCATCATCTCCTGCGGATGGTCTTCCGTTTTGCCACTCCCTGTCGTGGGGTTGCTGAGCCAACAAGATGGTTCCGCCCTAGGCGCCTTATGGACCCTGAGCGGTTCCAAACGGCACTTGGGCCCCCACCTGCCTCCTTTGCTCACAGCTCGGTCGATGCCTTAGTGGAAGCCTGGGAAAGGGCAGCCACAGAGGCACTCGACCAAGTTGTACCCATGCGGCCCTTGACCCGACGCAGATCCCAACGGGCCCCATGGTTCTCCATGGAGCTCCGTGAGATGAAGCGTCGGAGATGGGGCCTAGAGAGCTGTTGGAGGTCCAGCCGATCCGAATCCGACCGGTTACGACTAAGGTCGTTTACGAGAACCTATCTCGCAGCGTTGAGGGTGGCTAGGTCTAACCACTTTGCCACCCTCATCGCGTCCGCAGATAATCGCCCGGCCGCCCTGTTTAGGGTAACTCGCTCTCTTCTTAATCAGGAGGTGAGGGAGGAACCCTTGCAGGGTCGAGCCGAGGAATTTAGCCGATTTCTGTCGGACAAAATCGCTCGGATCCGGACCGGTTTGGACTCCGACTGGGCAGAGTCTGACGTAGAGGATACGGGCGGCCTTGTCAATTTAATCTGGGAAGAGTTCGATCCTGTGACTCCTGAAGAAGTGGACAAGATCATGGGGAAGCTGAGCTCCACCACGTGTTTGTTGGACCCGTGCCCATCCTGGCTGACTTATGCAGCTCGGGATGGGACACGAGGCTGGCTCCAGGCAGTGATTACTGCCTCTTTGAGTCAGGGTAGTTTTCCCTCCGCCTTGAAGGAGGCGGTGGTGAGACCCCTCCTCAAGAAGCCTGCCTTGGACCCAGCAATTTTAAACAACTATCGTCCAGTCTCCAACCTTCGCTTTTTGGCGAAGGTTGTTGAGAGCGTGGTGGCGCAGCAGCTCCCTTTGTTCTTGGATGAAGCTGACTACCTAGACCCGTACCAATCGGGTTTCAGGCCCGGGTACAGCACGGAGACGGCATTGGTCGCGCTGGGGAATGATCTCTGGCGGGCTCGGGACAGAGGTTGCTCCTCTGTCCTAGTCCTTTTAGACCTCTCAGCGGCTTTTGATACCATCGACCATGGTATCCTGCTGCGGCGTCTCAGAGGGTTAGGAGTGGGAGGCACAGTTCTCCAGTGGTTCTCCTCTTACCTTCTGGGACGTTCGCAGTCAGTGTTGGCAGGGGGGCAGAGATCGACCTTGAGACCTCTCATTTGTGGAGTTCCTCAGGGATCGGTTCTCTCGCCTCTCCTGTTCAACATCTATATGAAGCCGCTGGGTGAGATCATTCGTGGTTTTGGAGTTGGGTATCACCAATATGCTGATGATACCCAACTTTTTATTTCTACCCCAAACCACCCCAGCGATGCCCTCGACGTGATGTCCCGTTGCCTGGAGGCGGTCCGGGTCTGGATGGGGAGGAACAGGCTTCGACTCAACCCTGACAAGACTGAGTGGCTGTTCGTGCCGGCATCCCGGGAAATTCCGATTATCCCATCATTGGCCATGGGGGGGGTGAGCTATTACCCCCCGTAGATAGGGCCCGCAACTTGGGGGTCCTTCTAGATTCATAGCTCTCTTTGGAAGAGCATATTGGAGCTGTGACTAGGGGGGCCTTTGCCCAGGTTCGCCTGGTGCGCCAGTTGTGGCACTATCTAGACCGGGATGCCTTGCGCACAGTCACTCATGCACTCGTGACCTCTCGTCTAGACTACTGTAATGCTCTCTACATGGGGCTGCCCTTGAGGTCCACCCGGAGACTCCAGCTGGTGCAGAATGCAGCCGCGCGAGTTGTCTTGGGAGTTTCCCGATACTCCCATGTTACACCTTTGCTCCGCGAGCTGCATTGGCTACCGGTTGCTCTCCGGGTGAGGTTCAAGGTGTTAGTGATGACTTACAAAGCCCTTCATGGCATGGGTCCGGATTACCTACGGCAACACCTGCGGCCGGCGTCAACTTCCCTCCGTCCAGTGCGCTCCCACAGAGAGGGCCTCCTCAGGGTGCCACCGATCAAAGAATGCCGATTGGTGACCCCCAGGGGGAGAGCGTTCTCTGTGGGCGCGCCAGACCTTTGGAACAGCTTACCGGTTGAGCTCCGGATGGCCCCCGACCTTCGCTCCTTCCGGCGCGATCTCAAAACTTTCTTTTTCGAACAAGCTGGCCTGGTCTGATGGGATGGGGTTGGGTTTTTATAAATAGTTTTAATTGTAATATGTATTAATTTTTAGGGCATAATGTTTAATGATTTTTTAATTTTTGTATAATATTTTTATTGTGTATTGCCCTGTTCACCGCACTGAGTCCTTCGGGAGAAGGGCGGTATAGAAATCAAATTATTAAATTAAATTAAATTAAATATGTATTACCTTTATTATAGTTTTCTGGTAACATGCCCAATAGGAATATCTCTCATTTTAAATCTATATGTTGATTTATCATTGCTTCCAACCATAGGTGTATTTTATTCCAATACCTTTTTGCTCTGGGACATGTCCACCACATGTGATAATACGAGCCTGGTATTTGATTACATTTCCAGCATTTAACAGATTTATCTTTGTACATATGTACAAAGGTCCCAGCTGCTGCCTTGAGATCATTGACAAGATCCTCCCGTGTAGTTCTGGCCGATTCCTCACCGTTCTCATGATCATTGAAACTCCACGAGGTGAGATCTTGCATGAAGGGAGGGAGATTGACAGTTATTTTGTGTTTCTCCCATTTGTGAATAATCGCACCAACTGTTGTCACCTTCTCACCAAGCTGCTTCCCATTCCACACTTGTGTAGGTCTACAATCTTGTCCCTGACATCCTTGGACAGCTCTTTGGTCTTGGCCAAGGTGGAGAGTTTGGAATCTGATTGATTGCTTCTGTGGACAGGTGTCTTTTATACAGGTAATAAATTGAGATTAGGAGCACTCCCTTTAAGAGAGTGCTCCTAATCTCAGCTCCTTACCTGTATAAAAGACACCTGGGAGCCAGAAATCTTGCTGATTGATAGGGGATCAAATACTTCTTTCACTCATTAAAATGCAAATCAATTTATAACTTTTTTGAAATGCGTTTTTCTGGTTTTTGTTGTTATTCTGTCTCTCACTCTTAAAATAAACCTACCATTAATAGACTGATCATTTCTTTGTCAGTGGGCAAACGTACAAAATCAGCAGGGGATCAAATACTTTTTTCCCCTCACTGTACATGCCAAACTGCTGCTGAAAACATACTGATAGTGAGTCAGGTTTTTGCTTGTGGTACTATGGGGGAAAGGGAAGAGAGAGGCTGGAAGAAGAAGCAGCAAGTAGAAAAGGATAAAAAGGTAATGAAAAAGTTCAGTTGTGTGTTGCTGCTAGTAGGGAGTAAAAAGATCACGAGAAAACCTTCTGTAAAGAGGAGTGGGACAAAATTCCTCCTGAGATGTGTTCAAACCTGGTGGCCAACTACAAGAAACATCTGATCTCTGTGATTGCCAACAAGGTTTTTGCCAAGTCATGATTTACGAAGGGGTCAAATACTTCTTTCACTCATTAAAATGCAAATCAATTTATAACTTTTTTGAAATGTAGTTTTCTGGATTTTTTTGTTGTTATTCTCTCTCTCACTGTTAAAAAAACCCTACCATTAAAATTATAGACTGATCATTTTTTTGTCAGTGGGCAAACATACAAAATGAGCAGGGGATCAAATACTTTTTTCTATCACTGTAACTTGATACCTCTAACAGATCTCTCACTTACTAGCAGTCTAGAATCAGAAAAGCACATCTTCAATCATTCCAATCTCATATACATTTCACATGAAGAAAACCTTTTTAACACTTTATTCTTGTTTAAACAAAAATATCCAAATACACAAGAGATTGGTGGAAAGTTACATATTAAGAACGGATGGGATGGGATAAACAGACCTCAAACACTTACCCTTCTAAACAAAACCAGTTAAAATCAGTTACCTCAACTGGTTGACAGCCTCACTGGCTAGCAGCCTGGGAAGTAGAGCCTCACCTGGCTGGACAAGGGACAAGGAAGTGTCTCCATTCATCACTCCAGTGGGGGCTCCATTATGTATCCATTTTCAGTAGATAAGTAGCCATCAGCTGATTGTATGGATTCTTGGTCCAGGAACATATCCTGACTGGTTTCCTCCAATGCTTCTCCCATCCCATTGTCTTGCCCCCTCTCCTCCCGTTTTTCTGCACCCCGCTCAGCCCTGTCATGCTTGTGCTCACGATCCCTATCTCGATCCCTATCACGGCGACGCTCTCTGTCACGATCCCTGTCTCTGTCACGATGACTACGCCGACGGTCCCTCTCCTTCTCCCTATCCCGGTCCCTCTCTCTACCTTTCTCACCCCCTTCAGGCTTCACCTGTATCCCATCTACATCTATCTCGCCAAGGGTAACCTCATCAGGGTGGGCCTCTCCCACTTCTGGCAACTCCTCCTTCTTTTCTCTGTCCCGGTCCCGATCCCGCTTGCGGTCTCTAGAACGACTCCGACGCTTGCGTTCCCGGTCTTTATCCTTGCTGCGTTCCCTGCTGCGTTTCCGCTCCTCTTTCTCTCGGCTCCGTGTTCGTCTCCTGCGTTCTCGGGATCGACTACGACGCCGTTCCCGCTCCTTGTCCCGGTCTCGGCGATCACGTTCACGTTCCCTATCCCTGAGAGCGCCAAGGTAAAGCAAGCATCAGACAAGTAGAATGAAAAAACTAGCAGTCTGAGCACACAGTATCAGCAATACAATATAGATTTTTCATCAAGAAAAAGCAGTAGCTTCCATTATGATCAAGAGTAGGAGTGTGCAGTTAATTTTCCCAAGGGGCCACATGAGAAACTGGGACTGTTGTGGATGTCCAAACCAACAGACTAAACTTAATTGTGCTCAATATTAATGTTATCACTTTATAAAAAGCTGTAAATTAAATGGTTTTGATTAGCTGCTACTGGTAAGAACATGTTACAATAACGCTATGAAAATGTGGAGTAGGTCAAATATAGCAGTAAAAATAATAAAAATGCCAATCATATCACTATTTATTTTTAACATACTTTTAACCTTCATAAAAACAATAAGGAAAATGTGTATGTTTTGCAGTATGTTAAAGACCAGCAATTAATTAACTTTATACAAAAAGCAATTAAGTGCATTTGATGTTTTACAGTTCTTTTTTCTTGTTCAGTGAGAAAAATCCAGTCTATCTTGGGTTTGAACAAGTGCACTTAAGTCTGGTTGAATGTCTGAGGTTGATATGCGAAGGACAGCTGACAGGTGATCATCAGTGAAAGGATCAGTATATGGATTTGTTGAACATCATCACTGAGAATATTCACATATGTAGGTAGATCAGAAGAGTACTAACATCTTCTGAGCATGCCTCCTCATGTATGGAAAGTTCTCTTTGAGAGAAGAGTAAAAATCAAGCAGTGATACTGACTTAAAGTGCTCTGCCAGTAGTGTATCAGACTGCAGGTTAATGAATTCGAGCTGAACATCGCTGGGTGTGTTATCCACACTGCAGGTAAAAGGAAAAAAATGTGCATTTCATTCTCAACTGTTTTGAAGTTTTAAAATTGCCTTGAAAACTCACCATGTAGTGCACCTAACATGGATGAGTACCTGAGGAAGTGATCAGCTGATGGTGTGACTTCTTTTAGTGTTGGCAAGTGGGTGAGAATGTTGTCCTCCATTTGGCTTCAAAGTAAGTGCAACTTTCTCATGAAAGCCTTCACCAAACTTGTACATTTCATGTACAAAAAGGTCCTTGCATTGCAGTTTGGTATTTAGTTCTGTCAGAACCCATTCCTATTTCATTTCATTTCTATCCTCTCTGATCTAAAAACAAATCCCACCTTTCCCTACAGCACCTTATAGAACTAACACCCAGAAATGATGTCCTTATCATCATGGGGGATTGGAATGCTAAAGTAGGAAGCCAAAAGATAACTGGAATAACAGGCAAGTTTGGCCTTGGAGTACAAAATGAAGCAGGGCACAGGCTGATAGAATTTTGTCAAGAGAATACGATGGTCATAGCAAACACTCTTTTCCAACAACCCAAGAGACGGCTTTACACATGGACATCACCAGACGGTCAACACAGAAATCAGATTGACTATATGCTCTGCAGCCAAAGATGGAGAAGCTCTATACAGTCAGTAAAAACAAGACCAGGAGCTGACTGTGGCTCAGACCATGAGCTTCTTGTTGCAAAGTTTAGGCTTAAATTAAAGAAAGTAGGGAAAAGCGCTAGGCCAGTCAGGTATGAATTAAATCATATCCCTGTTGAATATACAGTAGAGGTGACAAATAGATTTAAGGAATTAGATCTGATAGACAGAGTGCCTGAAGAACTATGGACAGAGGTTCGCAACATTGTACAACAGGTAGCAACCAAAACCATCCCAAAGAAAAAGAAATGCAAGAAAGCAAAATGGCTGTCTGAGGAAGCTTTGCAAATAGCTGAGGAAAGGAGGGAAGCGAAAGGCAAGGGAGAAAAAGAAAGATATGCCCAATTAAATGCAGAATTCCAAAGAATAGCTAGAAGAGATAAGAATGCCTTCTTAAATGAACAATGCAAAGAAATAGAAGAAAACAATAGAATAGGGAGGACCAGAGATCTTTTCAAGAAAATTGGAGAGATGAAAGGAACGTTTCATGCAAAAATGGGCATGATAAAGGACCAAAATGGCAGGGACCTAACAGAGACAGAAGAGATTAAGAAGAGGTGGCAAAATTACACAGAAGAACTATACAAGAATGAGCTTAACGTCCCTGATAATCACAATGAGGTAGTCACTGACCTCGAGCCAGACATCCTAGAATGTGAAGTGAAGTGGGCCTTAGAAAAGCTGAGCAACAACAAACCTAGTGGAGGTGACAATATTCCAGCTGAGCTATTCAAAATCTTAAAAGACGATGCAGTAAAAGTGCTACACTCAATTTGCCAGCAAATTTGGAAAACTCAACAGTGGCCACAGGATTGGAAAAGATCAGTTTACATTCCAATTCCAAAGAAAGGCAGTGCCAAAGAATGTTCAAACTATCGCACCATTGAAGTCATTTCTCATGCTAGTAAAGTTATGCTTAAAATTCTACAAGCTAGACTCCAGCAGTATGTGGATCGAGAACTACCAGAAGTACAGGCAGAATTTCGAAGAGGCAGAGGAACTAGAGATCAAATTGCTAACATACGCTGGATCATGGAGAAAGCTAGAGAGTTCCAGAAAAACATCTACTTCTGCTTCATTGACTATGCTAAAGCCTTTGATTGTATGGATCATAACAAACTCTGGCAAGTCCTTAAAGAGATGGGCATACCAGACCATCTTATTTGTCTCTTGAGAAATCTATATGCGGGCCAAGAAGCAACAGTGAGAACTGGACACGGAACCACTGATTGGTTCAAAATTGGGAAAGGAGTCCGGCAAGGCTGTATACTGTCGCCCTGCCTATTTAACTTATATGCAGAGCACATCATGAGAAAGGCAGGGCTAGATGAATCAAAAGTTGAAATTAAGATTGCCGGAAGAAACATCAACAACCTAAGATATGCAGATGATACCACTCTAATGGCAGAAAGTGAAGAAGAACTAAAGAGCCTCTTGTTGCGGGTGAAGAAGGAGAGTGCAAAACTTGGGTTGAAACTAAACATTAAGAAAACCAAGATCATGGCATCCGGCCCTCTCAATTCCTGGCAAATAGATGGGGAAGAAATGGAGGTAGTGACAGATTTTATTTTCCTGGGCTCCAAGATCACTGCAGATGGGGACTGTAGCCAAGAAATTAAAAGACGCTTGCTCCTCGGGAGGAAAGCCATGACAAATCTAGACAGCACACTAAAAAGCAGAGACATCACCCTGTCAACAAAAGTGCGTATAGTCAAGGCTATGGTCTTCCCAGTTGCAATGTATGGCAGTGAAAGCTGGACCATAAGAAATGCTGAGTGCCAAAGAATTGAAGCCTTTGAACTATGGTGCTGGAGAAGACTCCTGCGAGTTCCTTGGACTGCAAGGCGATCAAACTGGTCAGTCCTAGAGGAGATCAACCCTGACTGCTCTTTAGAAGGCCAGATCCTGAAGCTAAAACTCAAATACTTTGGCCACCTAATGAGAAGGAAGGACTCACTGGAGAAGAGCCTAATGCTGGGAAAGATTGAGGGCAATAGAAGAAGGGGACGACAGAGAATGAGGTGGCTGGATGGAGTCATTGAAGCAGTAGGCGTGAGCTTAGATGGACTTCAGAAGATGGTAGAGGACAGGAAGGCCTGGAGGAACATTGTCCATAGGGTCGCGATGGGTCGGACACGACTTCGCAACTAACAACAACAACAACATTTAGTTCTGTCAGAACCCATTCCTATTTCATTTCATTTCTATCCTCTCTGATCTAAAAACAAATCCCACCTTTCCCTGGGTTCTGCCATACTCCCAAGGGGGAGGGGGGATGTGCATGCAGGGTTATTACTTTCACTTCCTCTATTTGCTACAATATAATCCTTTACTTTATTGGGTCTGTATCCTCGACCCGCCCGCTGAAATGTAACAACTTGTTTCCTGCGTTATCTCTCTCTCTAAACTCTCTTTTAAACTGTCAGTTAGAACAAAGAAGGAAATAAGGAATGTAACCTCAGTGCCTGGTTTATGTCTACGCTCTCAGAGGAAGGTGTGAAGAAGCCACCGACCCTCGCTGCGTGAGCTGGAGATGGGCCGATGTTATCTTCCCGTTTCCCACAACAGACTTAACACTTGGGGATTGGCCATCCCACATCGGGTGGTCAATCTATGGGGTGGGGTCTTGCATGGGGATACTATAATCTACTGCGTTGCGCGAGAAATCTCAGATCCTGTCTATTATGCATGAAGTTATATATACCAGCCACCCAGAGGGTCATTTTCATGCAGCTGTGCCATGATGCAAAATCAGCAGGGCATTTTGGATTTATAAAAACTTTACATTTAATTAAAAGGCAATTTTGGTTGCCATCCATGAAAAAGGACATAGAAAGCTACGGGGCCAGCTGCCCAACTTGCTCAGCTGCCAAGAGGTTGCAAGGGAAATCACCCGGACTGCTACAACCAGTGGCGAATCCCTCAGCCCCATGGAAGGAAATATCCATGGATTTTATAGTGGAATTACCAGAAAGCAATGGAAACACTGTCATCTGGGTGGTTAAGGACCTGTTCTCAAAACAAGTGCATTTTATCCCTTGCCAAAAGATCCCCACTGCAAAAACCTTAGCAAAACTATTTGTGCAGCACATCTACAGACTGCATGGGGCATCCCAACACAACATATCAGATAGGGGAGTGCAATTTACATCAGAATTGTGG
This sequence comes from Vipera ursinii, assembly GCF_947247035.1. Lineage (NCBI taxonomy): Eukaryota > Metazoa > Chordata > Lepidosauria > Squamata > Viperidae > Vipera > Vipera ursinii. The sequence continues at coordinate 9,396,139 of NC_139522.1, forward strand.
AAAGAACTTTTATCTCTCTTAGGAACCACTCAGGGACTGTCATCTAGTCATCATCCTCAATGCAATGGATAGACGGAACGTTCGAACTCAGTACTTGAGCAATACTTAAGATGCTTTATTAATTTCCAGCAAACGAACTGGACAGACCTACAAACATTAAAAAATAATTAAATTAATGCCCAAGTTAAAACCAGAATACTAAAACAAACCAATAAAAAACCCAAGTACACCCATCAGGCCAGACCCGCTAGTTCAAATAAATGGGTCTTCAACCCGCGACGGAAGGATCGGAGGTCTGATGCCATCCGGAGCTCGACCGGCAGTTGATTCCATAACGCCGGAGCACCCACAGAGAAGGCCCTCCCCCTGGGGGCCACCAGTCGACATTCCTGTCAAGGAATGTCGACTGGTGGCCCCCAGGGGGAGGGCCTTCTCTGTGGGTGCTCCGGCGTTATGGAATCAACTGCCGGTCGAGCTCCGGATGGCATCAGACCTCCGATCCTTCCGTCGCGGGTTGAAGACCCATTTATTTGAACTAGCGGGTCTGGCCTGATGGGTGTACTTGGGTTTTTTATTGGTTTGTTTTAGTATTCTGGTTTTAACTTGGGCATTAATTTAATTATTTTTTAATGTTTGTATTGGTGTTTATATTTATGCCCTGTGAACCGCCCTGAGTCCCTTTGGGAGAAGGGCGGTATAAAAATCTCAATAAATTAAATTAAATTAAATACTCCCTTTTGCAGAAGTTGCTTACAATAATGCAGTCCACTCTAACACAGGCTACACTCCCTTTCAAGCAGCCACTGGTCAAAGTTTCAACCCTATGCCAGAACTAACCCCAAACGAACCAGCAATCCCATCGCTGAAAGAATGGATAGCACAATTACAAAAAACCTGGCCAGTGGTTAGGAAAGCCCTAGACAAAGCTAGACAAGCATACAAAGCACAAGCGGATAAAAAGAGAGTAGACCCTAAGCCATTGTAGGAGAAATGGTATATTTGTCTACAAAATACCTAAAATCCCTACAGCCCTGTAAAAAACTTGGTCCAAAATATATTGGACCTTTTCCAATTAAAAGAATCATAAACCCAGTAACAGTAGAATTAGAACTACCCAAAAACCTCAGGCAAATACACCCAATTTTTCACTGCAGCTTGAAGAGAGAACAACAGTCACCCTTACGGCCAAAACTCCCCCACCACCACCTCCAATCATGGTTGAAGGAGAACAACACTTTGAGATAAAAGAAATCTTAGATTCTAGGAAGTATCATGGGGCAACTCAATACCTAGTAGCCTGGAAACACCTTCCCTCCTCACAAAACGAGTGGGTCCTCAAACGTCACGTCAGAGCACCTAAACTACTAAAGAAGTTTCACACAGAATATCCCAACAAACCAGACTGACCTCTATACCTGTTTTGTTTTCTCTACAGGTGGATCTCTCCTATTTTTAAGGGGGGCAGGATGTCAGAACCCATTCCTATTTCATTTCATTTCATTTCTATCCTCTCTGATCGAAAAACAAATCCCACCTTTCCCTGGGGTCTGCCATACTCCCAAGGGGGAAGGAGGATGTGCCTGCAGGGTTATTACTTTCACTTCCTCTATTTGCTACAATGTAATCCTTTACTTTGTTTATTGGGTTTGTATCCTCGACCCGCCCGTTGAAATGTAACAACTTGTTTCCTGCGTTATCTCTCTCTCTGAACTCTCTTTTAAACTGTCAGTTAGAACAAAGGAGGAAATAAGGAATGTAACCTCAGTGCCTGGTTTATGTCTACGCTCTCAGAGGAAGGTGTGAAGAAGCCGCCGACCCTCGCTGCGTGAGCTGGAGATGGGCCGATGTTATCTCCCCGTTTCCCACAATGGACTTAACACTTGGGGATTGGCCATCCCACATCAGGCAGCCGATCTATGGGGTGGGGTCTTGCTTGGGGATACTATAATCTACTGCGCTGCGGGAAATCTCAGATCCTGTCTATTATGCCTATCAACTACTCTTAATAAAAGTTCCTATTGGAAGAAATTGTTTCCAAGAGTTCTGCTTACTTAAGATCTGGAGTTGAAGTGGGTCTTGACAAGTTTATTCATTGGTGCAGTCACATCAATAGCAAATCCAAAATCTGCGATTCAGTCTGCATCCAAGAGCTCTGGGATGTCATTCCCTTTCTTCTCACAGAACTTTTGAATCTCTGCAGTCAGGTCCCATACCCTAAGCACTTTGCCCAGGCCGAGCCAGCTGACAGCTGTGTGGTAGCCTGTTACTATGATCAGTCTCATGCTCCTCCAAAAGTGTTACGATTCAATGCTCTTACCCTGATGAAGTTAACCATTTTAATTAACAACATCAATAACATGGTTGATTTTTAGCACTGACTTACTCAGCACCTCCTGATGTATAAATACAATGTAAAAATACCAATTTCTGTTCAGGGTTCATTTCAGTCACTTTATCCTGCATCCACTTCAAAAATCTGACATCTTTCCCCATCAGATTTAGACAACCATCCGTTGTAACACTTGCCAGCTTGTCCAAGCATGCATTTACCACTGTGAACAAATCACTCCCTGTTGTTGTCTCTTTCATTGACTGCATTGCTGCTAGTTCCTCCATAATCTTAAAGTCCTTCATTATCCCATGTACCAAGATGAGTAACTGGCTGTGTCATGGACATTGCAGCTGTCATCCAAAGCCAAGGAGAAAAAGTCAAAATTCTCTGCTTTGTTTTGCAGCTGTAGCTCCAGATTTCTGGTGATGTCCTGTACAGTTTAGTCTGGAGAGGGGCACTCTCTCAAATGCCTGTTTTTTCTTGGGACATATTAGTGCTGCAGAGTCCATCAAACACTCTTTCATAAACTCCCAATCAGAAAATGGCTTACTGTTTTTTGTGATTTTGTGGGATATCACATAACTGGTCTTGATTGCTCCATCCCTGGATGTGTGAAGTACCTCTTGGTTTTGCAGCTTAGCTAGCAAAGCATCAGATGCCCATCCTCACTCTGCATCTGTTGTTATCAGCCATTCATTCATGTCCGACCCTTAGGCACTCTATGGATCAACACTCTCCATGCCCCTCTGTCTCGCACAGCCTCCTTCAGAGCCGCCAAGGTTATCCTCTAGCACCACATTTCAAAGGCATCCACCCTTCTCCTATCTGCCATTTTCAGAGTCCAGGTTTCGTAGCCCTAAGTAGTATTTGGAAAAATTAATGAGTTAACTAATCTACATTTGGTTGCAAGGCTGATGTCTTTACTCTTCCAGATGTTATTCATCCCAGACATTGCAGTTCTTCCAAGTGCTATACACCTACTGATCTCAAGGCTCCAGTCACCATGTTGGTCAATTTTAGAGCCCAGGAAGATGAGTTCCTTTACTGTTTCTCAATGGTCTCATTGTTGATCTGCATTCTGACCAGTGTGTTCTCTGCAGTTGTGATTATCTTTGTTTTCTTGATGTTAAGTCCAAATTTTTTACTTTCATCTTTGACTCTCAGGATTAACCACTCCAGATCCTCCTTGCTTTCTGTGAGCAATGTTGCATCATCTGCATATCGGAGGTTGTTGATATTCCTACCCCCGATTTTAACCCCAATGGTAGATTCCTCCAAATGTGTATTTCTCATAACTATTTCTGTGTACAAGTTGAATAGTATAGGTCAGGGGTCGGGAGCCACTTGGACCCGTTTCCCAGAGGAAAAAAACACTGGGAGCCGCAAAACTTGTGCGCACATGTGTGCGCACACAAGGTGGGGAGCTTGATTGAAGAGTTTAATTAAAAAGAAATAGAGGCTACTGTGCATGAGTTCTCTCTCTCTCCCTCCCTCCCTCCCTCTCTCTCCCTCTCTCCGATCTTCTGCTCACCTGGCAAGCTGGCTTCATGCTGTTCTCGGACAAGCTGACACACATCCTTATTGGGCTGGCTCTCCTGCCCTGCTTTCTGCTGCTTCCTGTGGAGATGCAGCAAAGGCAGGAGCCCCACCCAATAAGCTTGTCAGCTTCTTGGAAAACAGTGTTGAGGCCACTCTCTTTTACACACACACACACACACACACACAGAGAGAGAGAGAGAGAGAGAGAGAGAGAGAGAGAGAGAGAGAGAGAGAGAAAGAGAGAGAGAGAGAGAGAGAGAGAGAGAGAGAGAGAGAGAGAGAGAGAGAAAGGGAAGCGCAAGTGCCCCTCTCTGTCTCTGTCTCTGTAAATGGTGAAGGACGACTGGGAGCCGCAGGAGGAGCCGTCTGACCTGTGGTATAGGTGACAACCTTGCTGAGTGCCTTTTCCAATTCTGAATCATTTTGTCTCCATATGACTGAATGAAGTGCATGTGGTGTGGTGATATTCCCAGTTCTTTTAGGCAATTCCAGAGCTAGTCATGGTCAGCACAGTCGAAGGCTTTCGTGTAGTCAATGAAGCACATGTACAGAGGTCTTTTGGGTATTCCTTTGCTTTTTCCATCATCCAACGTAGATTGGCAATATGATCATGCGTTCCTTTTCCTTTCCGAAATCCTGCTTGTACATCAGGCAGTTCTCTGCTGGAGGTTGGATTCAAACGTTGGTGGATTATCTCCAAAAGAATTTTACTCACATGTGGTATCAAGGCTATGGCTCGGTAGTTGGAACAGTCTTTCATATCACCTTTCTTTTGTATTGGGATAAATATTGACCTTTTTCATTCTTTTGGCCACTGACCAGACTTCCATACACTTTGGCAAAGCACTGTCAGTGCTTTTGTTGGCAGTGGTCTCAGCAACTCTGCAGGAATTCCATCAACTCCTGGAGCTTTGTGGTTAGCCAAATGGTTGAGTGCCCACACTACTTCCTTCTCCAGGATATCTGGTTCCATTTCTGGTAGGTGAGTTTCTCCTCTTACAGCTTGGCCTTGTTTTTTGTTTGTGTAAAGTTCTGCATATTCCTGCCATCTTTCTCTGATTGTTTGTTGGTCATGCAATTCCTGCCCATCACGTCCTCTGTCCATAGCCTTTCTTGCCATAAAGGGGTTTCGGGCCTTCTTGCCATTAGTGAAACTCTCTAATCTCATGGCTGCTTCCTCCAGTTTCTTACATTTCTCATCAGCCCAGTACTTTTCTTTTATCTTTTCTTGCCTCTCTTTGGAACTTTGCATTTAGTCTTTGCATTTCTTCCCTGTCACCAATGGCTTTTGCTTTCCTTCTCTCTTCTGCAGTCTCTATTGTAGCTTCTGATATCCATCTGGCCAATTTCATTAGTTTCTTGAATGTAATACAGGTGAAACTCGAAAAATTAGAATATCATGCAAAAGTTCATTTATTTCAGTAATGCAACTTAAAAGGGGAAACTAATATATGAGATAGACACATTACATGCAAAGCAAGATAGTTCAAGCCATGATTTGTCATAATTGTGATGATTATGGCATACAGCTCATGAAAACCCCAAATCCACAATCTCATAAAATTAGAATATTGTGAAAAGGTGCAATATTCTAGACTCAAAGTGTCCCACTCTAATCAGCTAATTAAGCCATAACACCTACAAAGGGGTCCTGAGCCTTTAAATGGTCTCTCTGTCTGGTTCAGTAGGAATCACAATCATGGGGAAGACTGCTGACCTGACAGTTGTGCAGAAAACCATCATTGACACCCTCCATAAGGAGGGAAAGCCTCAAAAGGTAATTGCAAAAGAAGTTGGATGTTCCCAAAGTGCTGTATCAAAGCACATTAATAGAAAGTTATGTGGAAGGGAAAAGTGTGGAAGAAAAAGGCGCACAAGCAGCAGGGATGACCGCAGCCTGGAGAGGATTGTCAGGAAAAGGCCATTCAAAAGTGTTGGGGACTTTCACAAGGAGTGGACTGAGGCTGGAGTCAGTGCATCAAGAGCCACCACACACAGACGGATCCTGGACATGGGCTTCAAATGTCGTATTCCTCTTGTCAAGCCGCTCCTGAACAACAAACAACATCAGAAGCGTCTTACCTGGGCTAAAGAAAAACAGACCTGGTCTGTTGCTCAGTGGTCCAAAGTCCTCTTTTCTGATGAGAGCAACTTTTGCATCTCATTTGGAAACCAAGGACCCAGAGTCTGGAGGAAGAATGGAGAGGCACACACTGCAAGATGCTTGAAGTCCAGTGTGAAGTTTCCACAGTCTGTGTTGATTTGGGGAGCCATGTCATCTGCTGGTGTTGGTCCACTGTGCTTTATTAAGTCCAGGGTCAATGCAGCCGTCTACCAGGAGATTTTGGAGCACTTCATGCTTCCTTCCGCAGACGAGCTTTATGGGGATGCTGACTTCATTTTCCAGCAGGACTTGGCATCTGCCCACACTGCCAAAAGCGCCAAAACCTGGTTCAATGACCGTGGGATTACTATGCTTGATTGGCCAGCAAACTCACCTGACCTGAACCCCATAGAGAATCTATGGGGCATTGCCAAGAGAAAGTTGAGAGACATGAGACCAAACAATGCAGAAGAGCTGAAGGCCACTATTGAAGCATCCTGGTCTTCCATAACACCTCAGCAGTGCCACAGGCTGACAGCTTCCATGCCACACCGCATTGAGGCAGTAATTGCTGCAAAAGGGGCCCAAACCAAGTACTGAGTACATATGCATGTTTATACTTTTCAGAGGTCCGATATTGTTGCATGTACACTCCTTGTTTTATTGATTGCATGTAATATTCTAATTTTCTGAGATTGTGGATTTGGGGTTTTCATGAGCTGTACGCCATAATCATCACAATTATGACAAATCACGGCTTTAACTATCTTGCTTTGCATGTAATGAGTCTATCTCATATATTAGTTTCCCCTTTTAAGTTGCATTACTGAAATAAATGAACTTTTGCACGATATTCTAATTGTTCGAGTTTCACCTGTTATGTTCTTGGGCTACTTCAGTGACAGTTGTTTTTATTTCCTCCCATAGCTCATCTGGTTGTCTTTGTGTGATGTTGAGCAGTTCAAATCTGTTCTTAACTTCAACTGCACATGCTGGGGCAATCTTCTCAACATCGAATTTCTGAATCATGGGTGGTCATTTGACACTGCAGCACCTGAACTTTACCTTGGCAGCTAACAGTTCATGGTCTGATCCACAATCTGCACCAGGGAATATTGTCACAGTGAGGATGGAACTTTTCCATTTCTTTTAGCATAATATGTACTCAATTTGGTTTCAATATTCTCCATTTGGTGAAATCCAAGTGTATAGTCGCTGCTTAGGTTGTTCAAACCATGTGTTCATTATGCTTAGCTGCTGTTTGTGGCATAGCTGAATCAGATGTTCTCCTGCCTCATTTTGTTCACCAAGGCCAAACTTCCCTGTGATCCCTGTTTTTTTTTTTCCATTTCTCCTACTTTTGCATTGAAACCTCTAAGAATACAGATAATGTCTTTCTTTGGTGTTGGTTTCAGAGTCCCCTGAATTTCAGTGTAGAATTCTTTGAAGTTCTCTACTGTTGAGCCCACAGTGGGAATGTAAACTTGCAGAACTGTCATGTTGCAAGGCTTTCCGTTGATAAGGTAAAGGAAAAGGTAAAGGTTCCCCTGCACATGTGTGTTAGTCGTTTCCGACTCTAGGGGCCGGTGCTCATCTCCGTTTCAAAGCCGAAGAGCCAGCGCTTGTCCGAGGACGTCTCCGTGGTCATGTGGCCGGCATGACTAGACACCAAAGGCGCACGGAAGGCTGTTGATACTTACTGCCATTTTCCTATCACTGACTATTTGAAAACTCACGAATGTAGGCGAATATACATGTCCCAGGATAATGTTGCAGGATCCAATCTGGGTCAGTTACTGGGCCCAGAGGTTTTGTCTTCCAAGCTGGAGCCCATCTTCAGGAAACTTCTCTTTAGAAGTGCTTGAAAACTTTCTATGGTTCTACCCACTATTTTATGCAGCATTAAGCCCACTCCTCTTCTGATGGTATCTTTGCCATAGTAGTATACGATATGACCATCAGAGTTGAAGAAGCCACAGCCAGTCCAATGGACTTCACTGATGCCTAGTATATCAATGTTGAGCCTGTTCACTTTGTTCTTTACAATGTTCAGCTTTCCTAAATTTAAGCCACTGATGTTCCATGTTCCTGATTTGAATATCTGATCAGCAGATACATCATGGATGTTCCTGCTACTATGATAGTCTCTGCTCTACCCCTGTAGCTTTATTGGTACCTCCCAGCCAGGGGGACTCAGTGTTTGATACCATATTTTCCACATATTTGAGTCAATCCATAAAGTTTTTTGGCGGGGAAAACTGGAGTAGGTTGCCAGGTCTTTCTCAAGGCCAGAGCAGTTTTGGCCAGTATAATAGGCTTGTACTGTTCACCCACCACCACCATGGTGAGGTACGGTTGGGCTTTGTGAGGGGGGCTGCATCAGTCAAATTCTTGTATTTCTCTGCGTGTTTAATCACATAGTGCCAATTCAAACTGTAATCCTTAAACACAGCAATTTGTACTCCACAATTTTAAGTACACGGCTTTTACCTTTGACTTCAGTAAATATAAATACTCAGAAGTCCATGTCTTGTTAAAAACTCTACATTCTATATCGATCTTTTTTATTGTGAACTGACATTTTTGAGAACTCAACATCTCTTGTAGACACGTTCTCCAACACATTACTGTGAAGGTTCATAAGGACACATGCATGCACATATATAAATTTAAAAATAATACCATTCGCCTTCAAAATAAAACCAATGCAGTTGTATTGCGTGCATGGCTTATTTACATTTGATTTCTAATTTCCGCTTTACCTCATGTTGGTAAGACAGGGACAGCCAAAGGGACAGATATGGCCGTGTGTGTGTAAAATGCCCATGTCTGATCAGGAAGTTTCAAATGAAATCACAAAGATACTGTCCTTCTAAGAACCTTAACAAATACTATCTATCCAATCTGAACATTTATGTATTTTTAACCAAATAAAAGACATTCTGCTACAATTAAGAATCTTCAAAGTGGGCCCAAAACATCCAGGAAGTTATCACAATGGACACGTGGGAAAAGATTTGGGTGAGGAACGTAAAATTTACTCAAGCTCAAAATCTAAGAGAGAACTTTTACAAAATGTTTTATAGATGGCATTTAGATCCTAAAAAGCTTGCAAGTATGTATCCGAATTATCAGCCTAAATGTTGGAGGTGCGGTGATGAAGATGCAATATATTTTCACATATGGTGGACATGTAAGAAGGTTAAGGCTTTTTGGATAAAAGTCTGGTGGAATATGCAGAAGATTTTTAAACAGAGGATAAAGTTTTGTCCGCAACTTTTTTTGTTGGGAATAATTGCAGACGCTACAGTTGTGGACACCAAGTTGATGTTGAACTTAATTACGGCAGCAAGACTTTTGATAGGCCAATATTGGAAGAAAGAGGAACTGCCGACCATAGAAGAGTGGACTTTAAAGGTTTCCGACCTGGCAGAGATGGCGAAGATTTCGGCCTATTTGAAAGATCATTCGCAAGAACGCTATATTATGGAATGGAGAAAATGGATTGAGTTTATCCAGAACAAGTATAGGGTTAAGAAGTTTTATGTAGCATTTGAATAAGTCTTCTTTCGTTTTTTTTTCTTTTCTTATTTTAGTTTCTTTTTATACATATTCAATATTACTAAGGCTTGTTTTATCCTATATAAGCTAGAGAGTGATGGATTTTAGAGTTTATAGTTGTTAGTATATGATTGTTTATGATTGCTTTTTATATATATACCTTGTATTTAGCTCTGGGAAGTCGGGGGGGGGGGGGGAGGGGGGGGAGGGGGGGAGGTAGGGGGGGAGGAGGGAGGGGGAAGGGGGGATTCTTAAAGGAAAATTGTATTTTAAAACTTTTCAATAAAAAAAAAACAAAGAAAAAATAAAAAAAAATAAAAAAAATAAAAAAAAAGAATCTTCAAAGTATAAATATGAGAAGATTCTCTCACTATCAGCTTTCTGGACCATCGGACATGCAGCTGAAATTATGTAAAAATTTTGAAAGAGTGAAGTTAATTTTTTTAACTTGCCTTTATTTTTTATAAATAACTCAAATACTCTTTCCTCCTCCCATTTTCCCCAAAACAACAACCCTGTGAGGTGGATTGTGTTGAGAGTGAATGATTGGCCCAAAGTCATCCAGCCAGCTTTCATGCCTAAGGCGGGACTAGAGTACAGTTTCCTAGCTTGTAGCTTGGTGCCTTAATCACTAGACCAAACTGGCTGTTTTTACTTGCATCCAGAAGGAAACATGTTTAATAATCTAAGATAAGAAATGTTGGCAGAAAACACCATCCTACTTTATCCCTATACATTTTGGCTTACCGTTCATCATACCGAGAAGTGTCATCCCGACCTGAATGTCTTATATTTACATCAGCACCTCCCCGTCGAGTACCACCGAGACCGCCACCTAAAAATGAAAAGAAAGTGAGTTGTATTCTCTCTTTGGAAGATGGCCTCTTTGGAATTTGATAGAATTCTTACTCAGTTTAATTTACTTTAGGCATGTTGTGAAAACAGCTCATCAGAAGTTCAAATCCAACCTGCTCAAAGTATCTGAATTATATATACAATAGAAATAATTCATCTTGCAAAACAGGGGAAGAAGGGAATCCTGTTTAACAAAGAATCAAGAGGACTGAAAATAGTATTTTGTTAACAATGGTTCACATTCAATGCTAAACCATAATGAAGTTTGGTTTTGTTTAGTATGAAGTTCCAGCCCAATCATGCCTTGGGGTAAGTAAAATCCAGAGTAGTACAACTTATTCAACAAAGCATAGTTCAAATTATGGCTTAATGTTGTATGAATTCAAAGCACCTTTAATTAAAGTGAAGGAAAGAATTATTTGATCCTCTGCTGATTTTGTATGTATGCCCACTGACAAAGAAATGATCAGTCTATAATTTTAATGGTAGGTTTATTTTAACAGTGAAAGAATAACAGAAAAATCCAGAAAACCGCATTTCAAAAAAGTTATAAATTGATTTGCATTTTAATGAGTGAAAGAAGTATTTGACCCCTTTGCAAAACATGACCTGGCAAAACCCTTGTTGGCAATCAGAGGTCAGACGTTTCTTGTAGTTGGCCACCAGGTTTGCAAACATCTCAAGAGGGATTTTGTTCCACTCCTCTTTGCAGATCCACTCCAAGTCATTAAGGTTTTGAGGCTGACGCTTGGCAGCTCGAAACTTCAGCTCCCTCCACAGATTTTCTATGGGATTAAGGTCTGGAGACTGGCTAGGCCACTCCAGGGCCTTAGTGTGCTTCTTCTTGAGCCACTCCTTTGTAGCCTTGGCCATGTGTTTTGGGTCATTGTCATCCGGAAAATACCCATCCACGGCCCATTTTCAATGCTCTGGCTGAGAAAAGGAGGTTCTCACCCAAGATTTGATGGTACATGGCCCTGTCCCATCGTCCCTTTGATGCGGTGAAGTTGTCCTGTCCCCTTAGCAGAAAAACACCCCAAAAGCATTATGTTTCCACCTCCATGTTTGACGGTGGGGATGGTGTTCTTGGGGTCATAGGCAGCATTCCTCCTCCTCCAAACACGGCGACTTGAGTTGATGCCAAAGAGCTCGATTTTGGTCTCATCTGACCACAACACTTTCACCCACTTCTCCTTTGAATCATTCAGATGTTCATTGGCAAACTTCAGATGGGCCCGTACATGTGCTTTCTTGAGCAGGGGGACCTTGCGGGTGCTCCAGGATTTCAGTCCTTCACGGTGTAGTGTGTTACTAATTGTTTTCTTGGGGACTATGGTCCCAGCTGCTTTGAGATCAGTGACAAGATCCTCCCGTGTAGTTCTGGGCTGATTCCTCACTGTTCTCATGGTCATTGAAATTCCATGAGGTGAGATCTTGCATGAAGGGAGGGAGATTGACAGTTATTTTGTGTTTCTTCCATTTGCGAATAATGGCACCAACTGTTGTCACCTTCTCACCAAGCTGCTTGGCGATGGTCTTGTAGCCCATTCCAGACTTGTGTAGGTCTACAATCTTGTCCCCAACATCCTTGGACAGCTCTTTGGTCTTGGCCAAGGTGGAGAGTTTGGAATCTGATTGCTTCTGTGGACAGGTGTCTTTTATACAGGTAATAAGCTGAGATTAGGAGCACTCCCTTTAAGAGAGTGCTCCTAATCTCAGCTCCTTACCTGTATAAAAGACACCTGGGAGCCAGAAATCTTGCTGACTGATAGGGGATCAAATACTTCTTTCACTCATTAAAATGCAAATCAATTTATAACTTTTTTGAAATGCGTTTTTCTGGTTTTTGTTGTTGTTATTCTCTCACTGTTAAAATAAACCTACCATTAAAATTATAGGCTGATCATTTGTCAGTGGGAAAACGTACAAAATTAGCAGGGGATCAAATAATTTTTCCCCTCACTGTAGCTTAACAAAAGCCTATTTAGAATGCATCATATAATTGCATTGAAGCTGCTGATATGCACAACTTAACATAACAGGCTGAACTGCACACAGTACTCCAGTACATTATTCAGAACTTTTTAAAAGATTGGATTTGGAACCAATTATTAAAGCAGCTATGTTTGATGCTTTTCCACATGCTTACCCAGTCTACGTGGGCGCCATCCCTTCACCGTCCGTCCTCTCTCTACATCCACTAGCACTCGCCTGCCATCAATTTTTTTCCCATCCGCATGCTTGTATGCCGCTGCAACAGATTAGGAGGAATATCCAGGGGAAAGGGAAGGGCAAATGGAATTGCCATTATCTACAGTGTACATAAACAAGCCCACCCTCCCCCAAAGACTAATCATATGGAAAGGATTCAGAGAGGCAGCTCCTATGGCTCCAATGATTCCTTGGGTAAGGGATTGCTCCACACCTGCTTCAAGAAATCTTGCTTCAAGTTTTCTAGGAGAAAATCTGAGTATAGTGCTTGCCCAGAACAAAATCTACATTACTGCAGAATAATGGAAAAAGCAAGCACATTTCAGGAGTAACCTGGCCACAACAGGTATAAAACCTCCAGGTTGTGAAGCAAGCCCAGTTCCATCCCATAATGCAACCCCCTCACCCATTATTGAGGAGTTAAAATAGTCACATTACATTCATCACTTGCCCAGAGGGAAAAAGTCTGGGTAAAAACCATTCCTTCATCCAGTCCTTCCAGCTCACTTTAGAGTGGCCCAGAATCTACTGTTCCTTCAATAGTATCCCTAACCAGCCGGTCCCAAAAAAGCTGGGCCAAATCCCTCGCTCAAAGTGAGAGCTCCTGGGGTTAAACAACTAAAAAAACAGGTTAAAGAAAAGGAGAACTGAAAAGGGAAATGGAATTTTCTTCTATGTTACGGAGGTAGTGGAAGGTTTGACTAGAAAGAAAAGATAATATGCACAAAAAATGGAGTAAGAACCCTCAGCAGAACTGGCTGGTCCCCTCCCTTAAGAAATCCAACCCACTTTATCCTTCTATACCACCTTTGTCACTGTCACCCAGTTGCAAATCTCTAGGGTAATTTTTAGGGAAGGGAAATATTCTGAAGGAACTTGCTAAAAGGAAAGGTGGGGCCAGCACAGCTAATATGTAATAAGGAAATAAAAACATTTACCTGGAGAAACTACTTACAAAACCATTGCAACTTCTAACTCCTCAAACTCACTGCATCGGGTTGCTAGCGTTGGGGCCTGAGGCGCAGCTTCCCCCTGCCTGGGTGCCCCCGGCTGGGGCAGTATTTTGGGTTTTGCATTTTAGCTGCTGAGCCGACCTTCCCTGCCTTACCTGTCTCAGCAGCAGAAGTTGGACACTCAGATTCACACCCCTGCCAGCCCCTGCCCAATTCCCCCATTCTCACCCCATTTCCCAAAACTAGGTAAAATCTTTTATTAAGAGCTTGGGCACTTTATCCTTTCAGGGGTCCTCACAAGCCTTGGGAGTCTCGCCCTACAGTCCCAAACCTACTGAAGCTATATGTGGCAATGAATCTTAAGTGTGACAAAAGCCCACACAATTAAGTACTAGATAAAATTAAATCTCCAATCCAGGCATTTCAGAAATATTTTTTAAGGGAAAAAAAGTTTTCAACTTCAGATAACTAAGAAAATGTACCAATAATGTTTGGCTACCAAACTGCTCATAGCCTTGAGAAATGGCCACAATAATTCTTTATTTTGATGGGGGATACTTTTAGGAAATTAAAATGTAATGACTTAATTAAAACATCTGGGACTAGAAAAAGAAGTGTTTGTACAAAATTGCAAGGGAAATATTTGTGGTTGGGTTTAAAAACCCACAATTTTTTAAAAGTAATAAGCTTTGCAAGGTTATACACATACTGGAGGGAAATAAACTCATGGGGACATAAAAATATGACAGAATTTCTCTATGTTTGTACATAGAAATAATGCAGAAATGTGCTTCATCATTTCCTCTTAGGGGGGTGCTAATTCTCATAGAAATGGATTCTAGTGTATAGACTTGCAGTCAGAAAAAGTATTACTTCAAAAAAATATTGAAAAATAGATTTGAGCAAAAGCCTTTAAGAAAATTAATACTGTAACATCTTACCACTGAAAACATTTTCACCTTGTCTGGTTTACTCAGGCAAGCTTTGATGAGGGATGCATTTCTCAACTGTCTGCCAACTGTCAACTCTACAAATGAGCATGGCTGCAGCCATTATTCCTACTCATTTTCGGTTGCCACATAGACACCATCCTCCCTTCTCCATTAAAAAATGGAAATTTTGAAACATGTGACTTGACTGAATTGTCATTACCAAACTGTGTCTCATAGCAAAGATGTCACTCTGGTCTTTGAAGCCATTCATCAGGCCGAGAATCAGTCAAGTTTGATGTTGGACACGATGACACACCATCATCTCTTCCAATCTCATGGCTCCTCTCCAGGTAAGGTAGCCAGTAGACTAGAGTCACTAATCCACCTCCAGTTTATCGTAGAAAGGAGATGAAGCTCGGTGTTTTCTAATGAAGAGGTCAGTCAGAGGAAAAAAGAATTGCAGCATGCTTACCTGAAACCTCCCTCTGTACTGAATCTTACCTTCTAGGACATTTTACATAAAGCGGAATGGGCCTATCATAAAAACCTCTTGATTTTTTCAGAAGACCGAAGATTTCTGATGGGATATGAACATCACCATGTGGAATGATGGGGGGCAACTAATCAGGAACTATTCTCTGATATACATACATTCTACTAATACCAGTAAATTTACAATTCAAAGCTTCTGAATACGAAATTGGAGCCTCAAATCTTATCTGAGAGGTCAGCCACCTGACTTTCAAACGATGAGAGGAAACATTCACTTTTAACACAGAAATCCCCTCCTCAAAAGAGAAAAACTTATTTCTTCCAATTTCCACATGCTTGCATGCAAGTATCAAGAGGGAGAAATAACAAGGGAAAAGGCATTTGATTTCCACTGGTTCTACTACTTTCATGTATTTTATTGGAAGGCATATTTTATGAAAACAAATAAATATGCAAGTACATGGTCTTTTTAGGTAGATTGTTACATTACTGTTCACACATTTTTCAGAATTAGCACAGCCCGTTATCTGGTCTGAATAGGGAAAGTTATAGAACTGAAAGGTTCCAAGAGGACTTAGTTTTTAGATAGTCCGTCAAGGGACCGATATAAATCGATCACACTATATGGCTTACAGCTCAGTATTAAAATCAGATAGCTATTTTGTTAGCCAATTTGAAACTCAAGGATGAAATTTATCATTATTCCCCTGGATTTACGGGCCAGCAACTAATTTTCATGGGAAAAGATTGGATTGTTTAATTATCTCAACAACTCAATAGTGTCTTGATACAAGACTAATATGAAGAATGATTGTCAGTCTTTATGGAGTTCACCATTTTGTCTTGTCCTTGCTTTGGACAGTCTAGATTAGTCTTCCCAAGTAGTTCCCACCAATAGGGACTACAATCATTCACAAAGAGAATATTCTGGGAATAATAAGAACTGTAATCTTATATATTCAGAAGACTTAAGGTTGGGAAAGGCTTTTTTCCTGATACAGTACTGACTTGGAAAAGATAAACTGATAATGGTCTCATTTAATTTCTCCATTTTAAAATCCCAATTCCAATGATTACCTATATCTAACAGAAGATATCTTCGGACTCCTCCCCAAGACGGCTGCTGAAAGGTGAGACCTTTTTTTTCTTCTCTTACCCACGATCTGCTGTTTGCTACCAGAGCTGATTCTTTGGCGGCCCTGCCCCCTGGATTTGAATGGGGGCACTTAGGAATGACCCAAGAAGACTTTCAGACAGCTGGGAGGGGGAATCTTGAAGACTGCAGCTCCTTGTGGGAGCAGCCAGAAAGTCAATGGTCTTTTTACATCTCTTCCTACCAGCAGTACATTTTTGTAAGACTTTTAACTTCACTTTTTGAACTTTTATTTTTGTTCTTTATCTTCAAATGTTAATTGGCTGGCTGAATGCTGACTTATTTCAATCCCCAGCTGGACTCTATTTGCTTTTTCTGTTTTCTCTTTATTTGGTTGTTTACACCAGCTTCTACTTTCTCATATGGAAACGCAGCATGTGTCTTTGGATGGTGAAAGTGTTTATATTTGGACTATATCTTATTGAATATTCACCACAAAGAATCTGTATTTTATTAACTTGAAAAATGGTTTTGGATCAAAATAGTTCCTTTTGTTTGTTGCCTGTTCTGCTTATCTACTCCACTGAGCAATAAGAGAGGAGGCGGCTAACACTGGGGGACGGGGGAAGAGACTGTTTAGTAACATGCAATCTCTGATTTTTTTTCTAAAAGGTTTGATGAACTCATAAAGACCATGGAAAATATTCTGAAGAAACCGACCCTACTTTAGATCAGGGGTGTCAAACTCGCAACGTCACATGTCGTGACGCATCACAACTTTTTTGCCATTGCCGGCAATGGGGTGGGGCACGGTTTTGCTATGATGCATCCGGCCCACGGGCCGGCAGTTTGACACCCCTGCTTTAGATCCACAAAAGGAATGTGTTTTTAAATTGACAAATATAGACTCAGAAACAACAGACTGCAGAAAATGTCAGAGCCAAGAGTGTGATTCTCTGGCAGTAAATTTTATTTAATCAATCAGTAACTGATAAGAGATGGCATTAAGAAACAAACATGAATATTTGATCTGGGACCAATTAGGGTTAATTTTTGGGATGAACTGGCATTGAAGTGGTAATTTTCTATGAGTTCATTACAACAACAGTATGTTAACAGAGGGTTTTGGAATTTCAATCTTGTCTTTTTTATCAATAATTTTACTACTTTTATACTTATATATTTTTATTATTGTTTTTCCTGTTAACTATTTTGTTATTAATATAGTACAGACATGTCAAACTTGCGATGTCACGTGACATCGCGTGACGTATCAGAGCTTTTTCTCCATTGCCGGCAATGGGGTGGGCGCGGCTTCCACGTAATGCATCCGGCCCGCGGGCTGGCAGTTTGACACCCCTGATATAGCATATAGATAACAGGCTAACAATTTGTAAACAGATGTAGTAGTTTAGCAGTTTAAAACTCTTGGACTGTTTTGCAATGGGTGGGAAACTAACACTGTTGTATTATGTTAATCAACATTAAACTAGGGCAGATACTATATGTATGTCTGTGTGTTTTCTAAGACACTCTTTCTTTTTAATGTCTTGTTTTTGGTGTTTTGTATTTTAACCTTCTTTGAATTACACACACACACACATACAAAAGATATTCTTACAACTACAAATTCAGGGAGGCCAAAGAAGTCTCTCCACCACCACACACACCCCCTCTTTACCAGAGTAGTTCTGGCAGTCTAAGGTTGCTAGTTCATTCTTCACACATGCACAATATCCACAGTACACCACGGGGGAAGAACTAGCTTTGCACCAGCTGGCTAGCAGCATTTGGGGGATGTCCGGTCATCTGAGCTTTCTTCTGCCAGCCTCGCCTTACATCTGGGCAGGTCCAGCACCGGCTCCCACTTCCATATGGAACACTGCTAGCTTTTCCCACCTAAGTGGTACCTATTTCCCTACTTGCATTTTTATATGCTTTCAAACTGATAGGTGGGCAGGAACTGGGGCAAATGACAGGAACTCACTCTGCCATGCGGTGCCATGGGCTTGAACCACCAGAGTGCCAACCATCTCTGGATGACAACTCCAGCATCTTTAAGCCATTGCACCCCCATAAAGAAGTCCTGAATGTTAGCCATCAGCTTTCTTAACATTCCTAGGTATAGCCTCTTTCAGGCAGAATGGAAAGCTCTCAATGAACTGAAAGAGCTACACTAAAGAAGCCAGAGAGAAAAAAAAGATACAAAAGAAACAAATGTGTGATGTGTCTGAAATGCCCTACCAGTATTCAGGAACCCAGCAACAGTGGTATAGTTGCCTGCTTTCATGAAGAAACCCTTATTTCAGGGGAACAGTGAGTTCGAATCTCTGTTGAGACAGACATCCCAATCATGCCCCACTTCAAGTTTCATTATGACCTTGGCAAGCCATACCAGGGATAGTTAGAAAAAAATCTACCTACTTAGCTTTGTGTCCCAAGTTAGGCTACTAGTACAAATGCCCATTAATTTACTAGCTAAAAGTAGAGGTCAAATATCCTCAGTGCTGCTTCCTATCAAGCAAAACTTCAGGACACATGCAAAAATATGTACTCTGCCCCAGACTGATGTGCATGGTGCCCCCCCGTTTCACCGTCAGAGGCCTTTCTGGAGGTCGTTTCTCAGCTGCAGAGACCTTCCCTGAAGGCCTCTGCTGGCAAAACAGAGGCTGGGGGGCAACACGCGTGAGCGGCAACAAGCAGCAGCAGAAGTGGGCCAGCAAGGCAGGTGTCGGGCCGTGGGAGGCCTGGCTGCGGCGGTCCTAAGGTAAGTGGGTAAGACATCCCCCCCCCAAAATAAGACCTGGCACCTCTTTTGGAGGCAAAAAAATTATAACACTGGGTCTTATTTTCAGGGAAACATGGTAGGTGTAAAACCTTGCTTTTCTCCACATTAAATTTCATTTTGTTGGATAGGGCCAATTGTTCAAGTCTGTCAAGATCTTTTTGGATCCTGAGCTCGTCTTCTGGGATGTTGGCTATTCCTGCCAGCTTGGTGTCATCTGTAAATTTAATCAGTTCCCCTTCTATTACCTCATCTAAGTCATTTATGAATGTATTGGAACCTTTTGGTACCCCACTGCTTACTTCCCTCCATGTAGATGTAGTACCATTAAGGACTACTCATTGAGTATGGTTTGTCAGCCAGTTACAAATCCATCAGGTGGTGATGCGGTCTATCCCACATCTTTCTAGCTTACGAAGAAGTAGGCTGTGGTCTACTTTGTCGTACTGAAATCTAAGTATACTATGTCTACAGCAGGGGTGTCAAACTGCCAGCCCATGGGCTGGATGCATCATGCAGAAGCTGTGCCCACCTCAGCTCCAGCAAGGGGAAAAAAGTTCCGAGATGTCACGACACGTCACGTGGCGAGTTTGACACCCCTGGTCTACAGCATTTCACTGGTCTACTAATTTAGTCACTTTGTCAAAGAATGAAATAAGATTGGTTTGGCAAGATCTGTTTTTAACAAACCCGTGCTGGATTCTAGTTATAACAATTTGTTTCTAGGTGTTCGCAGAACTGATTTTTTATTATCTTTTCCAGTATCTTCCCAAGAATTGAAGTTAGGTTGATTGGTCTGTAGTTTCCAGGGTCTGTTTTTTTCCCCTTTTTTCAAGATGGGAACCACATCAGTTCTTTTCCAATCCTATTTCTAACTCAAATAATCTAGAAACTGGAAAGAAAGTTTCCATTATCTAAGTACAACTTTAACGTTTAAATTCAAGAACAGATTCCAGGAACATGTTCACTCAAGCAAGATATCCCTTACTGTATATAATGTACAAATCACAAATTAGAATATGTGATTAAGAGGAAACATTTATTTTGGATTAGGCAATATGAAATATAACTGTTTTCTACCAGTTTCATATGCTACAGAAATATTTTGATTCCTTTGAAACATATTCTGCCTATTTCTCTCTCCAGTTTGCTTGTTTAAGTCTATAGATTACAAAATAGTACCTGTGTGATTTAAGGAGGGAGGATTCGCTCAGGATATTTGAGCTATTCCAGAAATGGCTGGCCTGTTGTTCCCTCCCTCTCCATTTAATTTAGGCTGAAAAATGCAGAACTAACATTAGAGCATGAGGAACCTATTTCTTTTTCTCCTACACAGCAAGAGAGTTGTACAGGTAGTCCTTGACTTAACAACAGTTCATTCAGTGACTGTTTAAAGTTATAACAGCAAAGTGACTTATGACTGTTTTTCACACTTATGACTGTTGCAGCATCTCCATGGTCACATGATCAAAATTCAGATGCTTGGCAACTGACTAATATTTATGATGGTTGCAATGTCCCAGGGTCACGTGATCACCTTTTGTGACCTTCTGACAGTCAACGGGGAAGCCAGATTCACTTAACAACCATTACTAACAACTGCAGTGATTCACTTAACAACTGTGGCAAGGAAGGTTATAAAATGGGGCAAAACTCACTTAACTGTCTCTCTTAGCAAAAGAAATTTTGGGCTCAATTGTGGTCATAAGTTGAGGACTACCTGCATAGAAATAAAAAGAGAAATAGATTCCTTCCTTCATTCCCTCCATCCCCAACTAAGCCATATTATCTAGCATCTCCCTTTGACCTGGCTTGTGTATAGAAGTGTGTTGGGTACTGAGATTCTTACCAATTATACCAACCATACAATGAGATGTTGTAAAGGGGAAGCATAAGGATCAGCTGCAAGCCAGCAGTGGCAATAGCCATCAGAAAGGTGGCTGCAGTGACAATAAGAACATAGAATTAATACACCCCGCTCATAACAGCCTCTCAACATCATCATCTTTTCAAAACACAACTTCAGGTCAAAGTAACACTTTGCAATAGTGGCAAATATCTGTAGCTCGGGTATAGGATGAGGGTGAAGGTTCATTCTCCAAGCTTGTGGGTTGGTTTCCGAATGTTTTGTTACCAAGCTAGGTAACATCTTCAGCGGCATTTAGGGGATGTCTGTGTCAGTGCTCTTCTGTTTATATTAAAAAACTTTGTATTCCAACACACAGCACCCAAACCACACCACACCGCCATGCAAAACCTAACCCTACCATACACAAAAGGTGTGTCAGAAATGACAGCCAGAATTCTCCAACCCCTAGGAATAACGATAGCCCACAAACCCACAGCCACACTACACCAGGAATTATCCAGAACCAAAGTCAAGACACAGAAGGATGAAAGAAACAATGTTACCTACAAAATCAACTGTAACAATTGCAACCAATTCTACCTGGGACAAACATGTCAATTAAAAAACAGGATCCACGAACACCGGCTAGCAGTCAAACGACACGATCCCAAATCCTTAAATCGCTACCCACATGACACCAAACAGTACCAGTTCAATTGGAGCAACACTAAAATCATCGGCTACACTATCACCTGCCACGCTTGTGAGTTCATCGAAGCCTGGCACTCCACAAGCAATTCCATCAAGATACATTGATCTACAACCAGCCTATGAACCCCTCAGAATGCAAATCAATTGCACAGCCAACAGAAGACAGCACCAACCTACTACCAACCCCCCAGTTCACCTTCCAATGACCCTGACCTGATATAATCTCCCCATCACAAGTCCCTGACCTGAAGTAACATTCCCATCACAAGCCTGTCTGATGACTCACACCTGACCCATCACAAGACCCTCACTTGACACACCCACACCTGAAGCCCTTATAAACAGAAGAGAACTGACACAGTCATCCCCTAAATGCCGCTGAAGATGTTACCTAGCCTGTTAACAAAATGTTCTGAAACACACAAGCTCGGAGAACGAACCTTCACCCTCAAAGTAACACTTGCTTCAGAAGAACTTCATAGTATTCATTCTCCCTCTTTAAAAATTTAACATAAAAGAATGGGCAACAGTTCAGGGGCAACTGAGCCTTGGTGGAGCAGTGGGCTAATGCCTCCTTAAGTAACACCAGCTGCCTGCAATTAGTGCAGGTTCGCATCCCACCAGGCTCAAGGTTGACTCAGCCTTCCATCCTTCCGAGGTAGGTAAAATGAGGACCCAGATTGTTGGGGGCAATTAAGCTGACTTTGTAATAATGCCGCTTGGGGGTGTGTGTGAAAGCCCTAATAAGCAGGCATATACATAGAATGAAGGCTACTGCTAAGCTTGTAAGCCGCCCTGAGTCTTCGGAGAAGGGCGGGATATAAATGGAATTAAAATAAAATAAATAAATAAAACTTTTCCTGGGCCCCATAATACAAGCAGCAACTCTAGCCTTCCCCAAAAGATGCTGGCATGAATAGCTGCCTACCCTTAGCTTATAGGGATCCATCCCAAACACAGGAATTTAAGGGATAAGGACAGGAACTGTTGCCTGTTACTTTAGCACACAGATTAAATTTGGGGCACCCCAACTACATTAATTAGATTTTCCAAAACTAGATAAGGAATGAAAAGGATGCTCCCAAGAGAAACATCTTACCTAGAATAAACTGAGAGACCCAATACAGTACCTTCCAAGAATTACAGTCTACTAAGAGAAACAGATAAAAACTTCCTTCCTTTTAGACTACACTGTTAATCAGATAAAGATCCCTTGAAAAACTATCTGAGCTGTATTAATGGAACTTGGGTGTTCACCAAACCAAATTATGCTCTCCCACTCTGTACTTACCTGTTGGGGGGAAACCCAAGCCCTCAACAACTTAAGGGCTTAAAATAGTTAGAGGATGTTTATAAAACACATGCTTTTTATAATAAAAAGTTAATTTAGATTAAATTTATTTTTTAAAATACATAAAAGGTTAAAGTCATCACATAAAAGGACTTACAGTGCATGTCACGTTCATGTTCGTATTCAATGAAGGCGTAGCCACGTGGCTTGCTGGAGTGCTTATTGTATACCATGTAGATCTAAAAAGGAATAATTAAACAGGCATACAGCCTCAGGGAAGCCCATACAACAGCAGTCTGAGGGTTATATTGGGCTTCACACAACTCACTAAAAATTATACTCCAACATTAGCAGTGGGCTAATGCCTCCTTAAGTAACACCAGCTGCCTGCAATTAGTGCAGGTTCGCATCCCACCAGGCTCAAGGTTGACTCAGCCTTCCATCCTTCCGAGGTAGGTAAAATGAGGACCCAGATTGTTGGGGGCAATAAGCTGACTTTGTAATAATGCCGCTTGGGTGTGTGTGTGAAAGCCCTAATAAGCAGGCATATACATAGAATGAAGGCTACTGCTAAGCTTGTAAGCCGCCCTGAGTCTTCGGAGAAGGGCGGGATATAAATGGAATTAAAATAAATAAATAAATAAATAAGGGGTATGTTTTGTTTATACATTTACATTTCGATAATTTTGCAGGGTTATGTAATAGCAAAGTGCTACAAAATGTTTTGTTTTTAAGGGTCTGAAGATGGTATTAAGGAGGCAAATTGAGTACTTTAAATGTCTTTTTAGAAAGTTGTATTTGTTACATTTTAAGGAATGTTTAATATATGCCTTGCCTCATTTTGCCTTTTAGCCATGCACAAATATTGAAACCCCACCCACCTAACCTGCAGTTTTCACATCCCTGACAATCTCCATTTGAGTTCTAAAAAATACCACTTTGAAGAATCCCATCAATTAATAGATTACCAGTCAAATGAAAAAAAAATATCAGCATCCTCTTTTTACGCTCTTCTATTATTGTCTGGGTAAGGATTTCCACAGGAAGATTCCTTATATGAATGTCTTTCTTCCCTTTTATTTATATTGTCTAATCAGTCACTATGATTGCAACTATGAAACTTCAGCTGGTATTGCCTTTGCAAATTTTAGATTTTTGAGATAAGGACCCCAAAACCACACTGTATCATCTTATTTTACATCCCTTCTGAAATTTCTTAAGTATATTTTTACATGAAAAAAAAACCTATCATGGGAAAACACTAATTCCTTCCCTTAGAGAGCAAAAGCAGGAATGTTAAATAGTAAATAGGAATATGATCTCAACCTAGACTATGAAGAATACAAAAAGGTGCTCAGAAAACAGGGCACCTCCCTTTCCATTGTGAAAATATGTGTTTTCTGGAGGAATCATCTAAACCAGTGGTTCTCAACCTTTTCTTCACCACAGACACCTTTTAAATACCTTTTGTGGCCACGGATCAAAATTTAACTTAAGATTTAAATCATAACATTTCTCCAAGCCTTTGCAGACCCCCTCTGACACTGCAGCCCCCCCAGGGGTCCAGGACCACAGGTTGAGAACCATTGATCTAAACTAATCACTCACTCTTTTGATGGGTCCATAGACTTCAAACTCTCTCCTCAGCTTGGACTCTGTTGTATCATAATTCTGGAACGTAAGTAGGAAGAACAGAGTTAAAACTAATGGAAAACCAATAACACATCTCTCTATGACTATTAAAGAAGCTAGCTGATTCATCTGGCACCTCAAAAGCTCTTATAAACAATAAACTGGATGTAGAGCAAACCTCAGCATGTACATTCTTTACCAAGTGGAATGAAGGAAGCCCCTCTTCTCAGAAATTATGCTTCCCCAATCACCACCACCAAATTCTTTCTTGGAAAGAAAATCTGGGGATGGAATTGGGGAAGTATGTCAATGAAAATTCTCGGTCATCCAGGTAGAGTTGTCTGGAAGTTGAGTCATCGCAACTGGACTTTTCTTTAGTAAAATTACACCTATCCTGTCCTTGAGCAATCCCAGCTGCACTGGTTTTTATATAGTGAAAAAACAACCATCCTTTCCCCATTTCCCAGCAGGTGATCAACTAGACCAGAGGTCCCCAACCTTTTGGGCACCAGGGACCGGTTCTGTGGAGAGAGGTTTTCCCGCAGACCAGAGTGTGGTTTTGTGTGCTGCCTGCATGGGGCTTTGCTTGTTTGTGTGGACCGGTTGCTGGCATGCCGTGGCCCAGTACTGGTGCACGGACCAGGGGTTGGGGACCACTGAACTAGACTGCAAGGTACTGGGTATAGTGATGTCTGGAGCACAACAGGTCACCAAAAGCACAATCAAGAGCTGCATGGGGCTAGCAAATTGTTTACATGCATTTTAATCTAACCACTGATAGAAGGAAAAGTAAATAACTTACAACTCTGGCCACAAAAAGTGTCTTGAAGGCATCTCCTTGAGCATTGGGATCATTATGTGGATCCCCTAAAAGAAAAGATAATGAATCAGATTACAGAAGAAATGAGAAAAAATATACTTCTACTTCCCTTTTTTTTTACAAGTGCCAGGCCTCATTTTTAATTAATGGGGTTGCTATTAATTTTAAGTTAATGATAAAAAGAATCCATTCCTTTACAGCAGGGGTGTCAAACTGCCGGCCCATGGGCCGGATGCATCATAATGAAACCGCACCCACCCCATTGCTGGCAATGGCAAAAAAGTTGTGATGTGTTGCAACACGTCACATTGCAAGTTTGACACCCCTGCTTTACAGCTTTCTACTGTGTCTCACTTACACATCTTCAATTCACTTTCAACCTCTTGCTGTCGGCGTTCAATCTTCTCTCGCCTCTGCAATGAAAGGGACCAAAAAAACATAAGGAATGCTTATCTTGTTTTTCAGTATATCTCTACGAAGAACAACTGTTTGAATGTTACAAGGGCCACCTCTTCAACATCCTTCTACTTAATTCTTTCTATTTTAGGACCTTGGAAGAGAGCAAATGCTGATACCGGTATACTTCACATTTAACTTTGTGCTATACATACCTTCCGTTCCATCCGTTCCTCCCGTGTCTCTGCACGAGTAGGTGGGGGAGCATCACGTGGGTCCTGAAAGAGAAAACTGTTTTGTAATAACTCTGAATATTAAGACAAAATTGTTGAGAAAGTAATTGCTACAACAATCGTTCTGATTCTACAAGCATTAGCCAATATCCCACTAACAAGCAAAAGATAGTTAAGACCAATACTACTAGACCTACCTCAAACTCATGGATGTAGGGAGCAATACCACTATAAGGCTGATTATGATGTTTCTCATGGGGTAATTTTTCCAAAGGAGGCAGATAGGGTATAGGATCACGGGGTGCAAATAGTGCCAACAAATTTGGGGGCAGGAACTGTGTCATCTTGAAACACCTGTCATGTAAGGAGAAAAAAATTCAGGAAGTTTGAAAAAAGAACAGCAGTGGCTAATCCATGCGATTAGCATGGAAACCAAAACAGATTTTTTAAGCCAAACATATAAACACTTAACATCTGTCTGCAACAGGGTAAAAACAGTAGGTTGACATATTTTGTGGGATATCACCAGTTTGAACCTTGTTACTCACACAGAAGAAACTAACCTTAAAGTTTTATTTTTCCAAATGGCAAGTGGAAAATTGTTTTAAGTACTTTATCATATATAAACTATTCGAGATGAAAGAGGCCCCTGCAAATCAGACTGTTCTCTATAGTGCAATTGGACAGCTTTTAAAAAGTGGCATTCCCTCCTACAATCTTTATTTGTACAAGCCACTGTACCTCCTCAGCATTCAAGCCCTGGTTTCACCACATGGGCTAACTTCTCTTCTCTAAACACTTTCTCGCACGCGACCTGGATCCCCATGACATGTTGCAAAAAGGTAATGCGCACGAGGAGTTTGGAACTCAGCAGCGCGTGCTTCTGATTGTTGTGCCTGTTGCCGCTGTTATCCCAGCAGCCCCTTGAACCTCACTTGCTCTAAATTGCGCGCGCAAAGACCTCTCCCCCTTCTCTCAACCTCAAGCTCGCCTCACGTCCTGTTCTGTAGCAGGCCTTCCTCCTCTTCCCATGGGATCTTGCCCAAAATCACTGCCCTCGGATCACTCGCTACCGGCAACAACGCACCCCCGGCCTTTTTATTCCCAAGTAGAGCCTCTTCTCTATTCCGCACGAATGAGCCAGAAAACGACCTTCTCCCACTTCTCACGAAACAACGCACCACACGCACTTCACGGACGCACTTTGGATCTCACTGGCCGACGTGATCGTCCGTGAGCTACGCCCCTTCTTCAGCACCTCCCGCCGCCACAGGCTGGGCCTATTGGGCGCGCACTCTGCGCATGCTTGGATGGATGCCCCATCACCACGCTTGAATCCTTACGCGTCGGTTCTTTTTTTTAAAACAAGTTTTATTAATTTTTCCAATTTTACATCAAAATATCAAAATGTTTAGAAAGCAACGTGGTGATTGGGTAATCAATAGTCCAGTAATAAAATCATTTGTACCTATCTCAGGTTAAATCATCTAAAAATTCCCTCTCTGTTTCCCATAATTACTATGTCACAATTGTTTGGGACGTGGCTCAATATCCCAAAACAAACTCACTTGGAATTCCAGTAACAAAGTTTTTATTTAAAAAGAAGCGTTTGCAAAGGCTTGGTGAGCTGACAGGAGTTATCACAAGAGTTCAGTCACACCTTATACAGCTGTTTGACACATTTTTATATCCTGCTCCCGACGCTGATTCCCCCCTCCCTATCGCACTCAACACCCCTTCCCTAATCATCCGATAAACTATCCGGACCGCCTAAAACCACTGTCCCTCCCATGTTCCAGGAAGCCCCTTTGTACACATCCTATCTATCACCATCTAATTTTCTGTTAACAAAGCTCAGCTCCTATAGTTATTTCTGTATTTCCTTTGCTTGCGGTTTAGGTTAGCTAGCGTTTTCAGCTTGTCACATTTGTACTTGTCAACTTTTAGATGAGATAGAGAGACAATCGTTATTACTTAGGATTTTCAGGTGGCTTCTTTTAATATCCTTTAGACTCATTAGAAATTTCTGAATAATATTTTATTCCTTTCACAATCAAGTTAATACATTTCTAGTTATAACACAGTTAAAATATTTATCAATATATTTTTACTTATAGTTATCATGTCCTGTTTTTAAGATTTTACCAATTTTCAATTACAGTGCTCCAATTTAGCCTTTAAGATCCATAGTATTTAACTTTCAGGTAACCCAAATTTCCCCTATTTCATTGCATAATAGTTATATCTAAAATACACATGTAAGGTTTCCCATGAAGGGATTTTATTATGCTTAAGGTTGACGTTAGTAATATTGATGTTAGTAGTGATACTTTGTAATCATCTTTATTTATGTGCAAGCAGCTTTGTAGGTGCTTTATGTCGTGTAGTGGGTTCTGGAGAGCAGGAAAGACCAGGCCGATGAGTACAACATAACAGCTCTTTATTTGGTGGAAGTGACTGTACTGGGGAATAGGGGCTACCTGCACGCCTTATACCCTGGCCAGTACCTGGCCAGGTACACAACCAACCAATCGGATAGAACCTCTGTTTCCCGCCGAAACTGCTTCCAGCCAAAACAGTTACAGTTCAACGCCTCCTGGTGGTGATTCTTATACAAGTGCTTTAGTTGTTCCTAAAAGCCTAATACATAACACCCCTTCCCCCTTAAGGATGAAAGAATACACATATACAACTATTACATTCATGACAACCAAACTTCCCAATGGACCTAGCCACCCAGCTTCCCTTATTTGCGCACATAGTCAGTGTGGTACGCGGGTGGCCTATGGGGCTGAGATGAACGTCTTAGGGTTTCTTCCCCCTTGTGGGCTGGCACCTTACTCGGTGTATCCTGAGAGTCCAAGTTCTCCTGAACTGGCGAGTCAGCAGGTAAGCTCTGGCTGACCGTTCCTGGTAGATCCACCCCATAGTCAGACCCTGTGGCAGGGTTAGCCCCACGGTCCTGGGAGGGTCGCTGTCCTGGTTGATCGGGGTTCTCCCGATGCAGCTCTGTGTCAACATGGTCCTCCTCAGGCTCGGACGCGGTTGTTTGTTGGTGGTGCTGGTAGGGGGGATGTGAGCTAGCTTGTGTGCCAGCCTGAAAACTCAATGAGGGGTAATTCACCCCGTAGTTGCTTGGTGACCGTTCTGGAACTCTTTTCCTTATTTGGTCTATGTGCCATCTGACCTGACGACCCCCCTCCACCCCTACTACGTAAGATAAGGGCCCAGTTTTGTCAACCACCACCACCGAAATCCACAAGTGTCCCGGACTGTAGTTCCTGGCCCAGACCAAGTCACCCGGGTATAGTTCTCTTGGGGTTTGGGGTTGCGCGGCCTCAGAAGCCACTCTGTCAGGGTGAAGCCTGTCCAGTTTGGTGATGAGGCGTCTGCCCCAACGGAGCTCCGCAGGACTCTTCCCCGTGGCTGTGCATGGTGTGGTGTGTTGTGATAATAGGAATTCCGCCAACCTGTGGTGCCAATCAACGACGATAATGCACCTGAGTGCATCTTTGGTTGTTCTCACCATCCTTTTTGCTCGTCCATTAGTCAACGGGTGGAAGGGCGCGGATGTGGCGTGTCTAATCAGGTTTGCTCTCATGAAGGCCTGAAACTCAGCAGCGGAAAATTGAGCCCCATTATCTGATATGACAACGTCAGGCAGACCATGTGTGGCAAAGTCTCCTGAGCACTTGGATTGTTCTTGCCATGGTCATATTTGGGACTGGCACTACCTCCAGCCATTTTGAGTGGCTGTCTACCACTATTAGGAAAAGCTGTCCTTGAAATGGACCAGTGTAGTCTATATGGACCCTGGACCACGGTGTATGTGTTGCCTCCCATTTGTGGACAGGCGCTTGGGGCATCTCAGGTCTGGACCTTTGGCAAGTGTAGCATCCCTGTACTTGCTCTTCCACTACCTTATCTAACCCTGGCCACCAAAGGTAGCTCCTTGCTAAAGCCTTCATGCAAACTATGCCAGGGTGCCCTTCATGTAGAGACTGCAGAACTCTCTCTCTCAGTGTTGATGGTATAATAACCCTACTACCCCACAACAGGCATCCTTTATGTGCAGACAATTCATGCCTCCTTACAAAATACGCTTGGAATTCTGGGCCTGGACTTTTATCCTGCCACCCTGTGAATACCCAAGACTGAACTCTGCTCAGGATTTTGTCTGAGGCTGTCTAAGCTGCAACATCCCTTGCATGGAGAGGGCATTCTGGTAGTTCTTGGATTGCCAGTATCTGTGCAGCGGGCGGCGGATCTGGTTCTATGTTTGCTAGGGGTAGCCTACTTAACCCATCTGCATGGCCCATTTCTTTCCCTGGCTTATGAATCAGTTTAAAATTGTAAGCTGATAGGAATATGGACCATCTGAGCATCTTAGGGGAGAGTATTTGTGGGGTTTGTTTGTCAGTGGTGAATAAGCCTAATAGAGGCTTATGATCCGTAAACACTGTGAACTCCCTACCATACAGATAGTTGTGGAATTTTTTGACCCCAGCCACTATTGCCAGGGCTTCCTTGTCTATCTGTGCATAGTTCCTTTCTGCCCCTGACAAGGTTCTAGAGTAGTAAGCTATGGGAACCTGTGTACCATTTCCCTCCAGATGGTTTAGCACTGCTCCCACTCCATATGGTGAAGCATCGCAAGCAATGCAGATAGGCTTGGTTTCAATGAAATGGGTGACTGTGGACTTGTTGGACAGTAGAGCCTTTAGGTCCTGGAAACTTTTGTCATGGACATTGGTCCATTTCCATGCAGCTTTTTTATCTAGGAGTCTATGCAGGGGTTCAGCTATGGCTGCTTTGTAGGGTAGGAAGGAGTGGTAAAAATTTAATAATCCCAGAAAGGCTTGCAGTTCCGCCTTGTTCTTGGGAGTGGGGGCCATCTTAATTGCCTTCACTTTGGATTCTGCAGGATGAATCCCACTGGCATCGATCCTGAACCCCAAAAATTCTGTGGATGTAACCCCTATGCTGCATTTGTCTCTTTTTAGTTTGAGACCTGCAGAGTGAAGCCTCTTTAAAACTGCCCTAAGTCTGTCTGCTAACACTTCCTCTGTTTCTCCAGCAATGGGGACATCGTCAAAATAAGGGCATACACCTTGGATGCCCTTACGTTTTCGCTCCATTACCTCCTGAAAAATTCCTGGCGCTACACTTACCCCAAACTGCAGGCGGTTAACTCTGAAGGCTCCCTTATGAGTTACAATTGTTTGTGCTGCTGCTGTCTCCATGGTAACTGGCAGCTGCTGGTACGCCTGCGCGAGGTCTAGTTCAGCAAAGATGGCGCCGCCTTGGAGGGAAGCATG
Organism: Vipera ursinii; assembly: GCF_947247035.1. Taxonomy (NCBI): domain Eukaryota; kingdom Metazoa; phylum Chordata; class Lepidosauria; order Squamata; family Viperidae; genus Vipera; species Vipera ursinii. The sequence goes on from NC_139522.1 coordinate 9,427,246, forward strand.
CTGGTTTAGGGCCTTATTTAGGGTGCATTTATAATCGGCGCAGATACGGATCTCCCCGTTAGCTTTGAGGGGGGTGACTATCGGGGTCTCCCACTCTCCCCCATCTGTCAGCTGCAGGACCCACTGTTCTACTAGTTTGTCTAGCTCTTTTTCAATTTTGTGCTTGAGTGCGAAGGGGACTCTCCTGGGTTTGATTCTAATGGGTAAGACACTGGGGTTTAATTTAAATGAAATGGGGGGCCCTGTGTACCTTCCCAGCTTACTATCGAATACATCTGCAAACTCTTTGCAGACAGATTCAATGTTGTTTCCCTGCAATCTGTGGATGCCAGATATTACGATGCCCAATGCCTCAAACCAGTCCAACCCGACTAAACTGGTCCTACGGCCTTCGACTACGATAACATCCAAGTGCCCCTGAAACCTCTTAAACCGTACGGAAAGGGTGGCCTCCCCCTTAACTTTTACTGGGGCATTTTGTAAATCGGTTAACATGATACTGGAGGGCCTCAATTTAACCCACTGCTTGCTCTGGCCGCAAACAAGTTTAAATGTCTTGTCGGAAATAATCGAGACTGCAGAGCTGGAGTCTAGCTCCATTTTACAAGGAATGCCTTGTAAATGGACTTCCAATTTTAGTTTGGGTTTAAGCGACCGGCGGGCCCCGGTTCGGCACATGGCCCTCCGGCTTTCGAAAAATCCCACGCTTGTCGAGCTCCAGGCCCCAGTACCTTTCCCCGACGAGTTCTCCAACTGTCGCTTGGGTAGGCCCTCTCGGAAACGGCTACGGCAGACCGCTGCGATGTGGCTCAATTTTCCACAGGCCCGACACATGGCCAACTGGAACTTGCAGTTCACCCGCAGGTGGTTGCCTCCGCAGCCTCCGCATTTGAGGGATGGAGCTGCCTTCTGGCTCTCCCTGTGCTTGCATCGTCGATCCCGTTGTTCCGTTTTTCGCTGGATCTGGTCGATGTTGGTTTCTTCCTCGTCTGTGTGCTGGCCATACGTAGCGCCTTCGTAATGTATTGCTTCCTCTGGGCTGCTGGGCAGAGGAGTCTGTACCGCTTGCACCATGCCTCCGGCTGCCTCGTCGGCCAAGATCTCATCTTGAGCATCTTGGAGAGTTATATTGGGCCTTGCGAAAAGCCTCTGTTGCAGTCGCTTATCTCTTAGGCCACACACCAGCCTGTCCCAAAGTCTCTCGTCCAGGTTGGAGAACTTGCAGAGCCGGGCGGCCTGTCACAAGGCCGTGATAAACTCCGACGCAGATTCGCCCGGCTGTTGTACCCTCTGGTCAAACCGGAACCGCCAGGCCAGCTCGGACATTCGGGGCTTGAAATGCCCGTTCAGCTTTTGCATCAGGTCTCTGTATGAGACAGTTTCGATCGGCATCGGTGCGAATAGGCTTTCGGCCAAGTCGAATGTGGCAGGCCCGCTTATGCAAAGCAAGGTTGCTGCTTTTAGGCCGTCCTCGGCGATTTGGTTCACCTGGAGATAGTTCTCGACTTGCCCCAGGTGTGATGGCCATCGTCTGGGATGGCGGATGTCGAATTCTCTGGGCTGGCTGATCTTTGGCATCTTCCTCTTATTCTCGGATCCTGCTCCGCCGACTCAGATGGTGGGTTCTGAGTATGTGAGGCCACTAGCGTGGTGACTAGCCGGCCATAGAAGGGGGGGAAAAGATGCTTCTTTCCTCCAGCACGCGAAGCCGTCCCCTCGTGAATTCAGCTCTTTAATGCGAAGCAGCATCCCACCTTCGTCGCCACTGTTGTGTAGTGAGTTCTGGAGAGCAGGAAAGACGCCAGACCGATGAGTACAACATAACAGCTCTTTATTTGGTGGAAGTGACTGTACTGAGGAATAGGGGCTACCTGCACTCCTTATATACCTGGCCAGGTAAACAACCAACCAATCGGATTGAACCTCTGTCTCAAACCTCGTCCGGAGAGCAGGAGATTCAAGCAACCGAGACGAAAGCTGAGTTTTCCAAAACGGTTTAATAAGCAAAAGCAAACGATCTCCAAACGGAACAAAGCCAGCGTTGGCTGCTACCTGCATCCAACGCTGTTAAATACACATTGCAGGTACACACTCACGCCCCACCCGGTTGCACCCACCTCCGCCCATCCCCTACTTAACCCCCGCTTCTCCCAAACAACTCCCTTTGCGACACGCCCGCCACCCATCACCCTCCACCTCCCAGCTGAATCCCCTCGCGCACGCTCGTCCCGACGCCGCTCGACGCCACCCCCACACCCTATGCAAAGCTGGCGAGCCCCCAGTCCTCTTGTATGGGAAACGGCCTCCGCTGCCATGGGCCCCGTCCGCCAACGCCGCGAAGGCCAAATCAACAGCTGGTCTAGGCCCAGGAGCCTGCGAGGCCACCGTAGCCGGCAGGCAGGGGAGGCTGGGCCTAGGACCCTGCGAGGCCACCGTAGCCGGCAGGGCTGGGCCGGGCTGCACGACGCACGCGTGCATCGTAGAAGCTCCAGCCGGCTCGGCGTGCACAAGTGGGGAAGGGCAGATGTCAGCCGGCCGTCGTTGCTGCCGCAGCCGTTGGGGTGTTCTTTCGGTCCGGTGCCAGGTGCCAGGTGAATGTCGCGTCCGTGGCGCCACTGGGCGTTGCGCCCACGGGGCGCGACACTCTGTTTCCTGCCGAAACTGCTTCTCACCAAAACAGTTATAGTTCAACACCTCCTGGTGGTGACTCTTATACAAGTGCTTTAGTTGTTCCTAAAAGCCTAATACATAACACTTTATATTGGGAAATTACTTATATACGAGCAAATGTTTCATGCTTTAGGTACAGGTGATTGGTTACATGAAATGAGGATGGTGAGGGGAGAGGGAAAAGGAGTTATGGTGGAACCTGGGTTGTTGTGTATGAGTCATCATCTAGGAATTATTTTTGTGTACCTTTTGGTTCCTAGTACCAAGACCAGATCTCTTTGTTCTGGAAAGGTATAAAAGGTGGAAGACATCTTTCCTGGTTGTTGCCTTCATCTCTCTACCAGCCACGAAGAGAGATGAGGCTAAGTCTTTGCCTCACAATTTCCCCAGCATTACTCAGGAATTTAAAAGAGCAAAAGAAACTCCTGAGCTGAGGTTTCAACAAGCAAACAACTTTTATTTTGATCAAAGTTGTAAGATGATCGCATGAGGTCGATGGATCGTTAAGGTGCTTCCAAGTAAAAGGCATCACGCAGAGATGCAATCATATTAGCTTTATTCAATGATAGATTAAAGAGAAAGAATTACTTGGCATGAAGGCATTCATGCCTGCATGTGAGAGAGAACAAAAGAAAAGAAAGCAAGCTAGCATAGCATAACTGGAACATAACAAGAACTAAACTGAAGAGAGACTAGAAGCAAAGAGCAGCCCCCTTGAGCAGAGGTATTTATGGGGGGTCTGGGCCCCTCCCTAACCATAAAACTCTCGCCAATGGGGCTGTAGGGGTCTGAGACCCTTGGCTCATCAGTGGAAGCAAAGAAGCCTCTTTGCCTCCATCTGATGACCCTTTTGGGGAACTGCCATGGCTGGCACAAAACATCTAACAATTCCCCTTCTTGCCAGCCAATGACAGGGACCAGTGAATGTGTGTGAGGGGGCGAGCAGGTATCATAGACATGCATAAAAACATTCAGAAGGCCAAACACAAACGCTTACACAGAAGGTTGTGCCGGTCAATGGGAACAGGTTTGGTGAACAGATCAGCTATCTGGTCAGTAGTGTGACAGTGCTCAACATGTATAAAACCCTCTTTGGCAAGCTGCCTGACATTTTTATAGCGTATGTCTATGTGGCGAGACCTAGATCCTACTGCATAAGCGCCCGAGATTGCAATTGCGGCTGTGTTATCCTCTAGAATTTGGATGGGCAGAGGAGGAGATGCCCAGATGCTTGTTATCAGATCATTGAACCAAATCAAATCATTGGCCATGTCTGACAGGCTGGCATATTCAGCCTCGGCCGTGGAGCAAGAAATAAATTTTTGCTGCCTAACATGCCAATGTATTGGACAGCCATTTAGCAATATGAGGAAACCAGAGGTGCTCCATCTACTTTTGGTGTCGCCAGCCCAGTCTGCGTCTGAGTAAGCTGAGAGCTGGGCCGTCTTCCCCTTCTCTGGTTCTAGCATAAGGAGAGCATCAGCCGTGCCCCTAAGGCAGACATGTCAAACACAAGGCCCGGGGGCCAGATCCGGCCCGCGAAGTGGTTTCATGTGGCCCGCGAAGCCATCCTGGAAACAGTGAGGGAATGGCCCCCACTGCCTTGGCCCTGGCCCAGAGACCCTCCTTTTGCCAGAGACCCTCAGATCTGTCCCACTCCTGCTCAGGCCCCCATAGGCACCCTTGATGCGAACGATGTAGAGCTGGCCACGCCCACCCAGTAGGCCATACGCACTCTAGCCACGCCTACCCAGTAGGCCACGCCCACCCTGGCCATACCCACCCGGCCCCCTGAGGGCAACCGCAGTGCTGATGCGGCCCTCAATGAAATTGAGTTTGACACCCCTGCCCTAAGGTATGTAAGTACCCTTTTAACAGTAGTCCAGTGGAATTCCTTTGGGTGTTCCACGTGCCTGGACAATAGATTCACAGCTAAAGCTATGTCAGGTCTGCTCCAATTGCTGATGTATAGCAAGGAGCCAATCACAGATCTGTAAAGCATGTTATCTGTGAATTCAGGACCGTCCTTATGAGTGTGGTTGTAATAGTCGCTTTGCATTGGGCTATGCATAGGATTAGATTCTGCCATTTTGCATTTGGCCAATAACTCCTCTATCTTTTCTTTTTGAGATAGAGCGAACCCCCCCTTAGTGGCCAAAATATGCACACCCAAGTACTTGTCAACCCGCCCCAAAGACTTCAGAGTAAACCTTTCTTCCAGGGCCTTGGCAAATTCTTCCAGGGCCTTGGCAAATTCATCACACCCTTCCTACATATAATAGGTCATCCACATAAACTAACACCCGTTCTGTGGTACCCTTGGAGTTGCGTGTGAAGACATATTCATCTGCATGGGATGCAGTGAAACCAACTCGTTCTAAACTCTTTCTAAGACAGTCATACCATAATTTCCCTGACTGCTTGAGGCCATATAACCCTTTGTGGAGCAACCATGTATTTCCCCCTTCTTGCTGGTAGCCAGGAGGAGCCCTCATGTAGATCTGCCGGTCCAAGTTGGCGTGGAGGTAAGCTGTCTGGATGTCGAATTGGAAGACTTCCTCTCCCAGAGCGGCTGCAGTCACGAGGGCGGCCTTGACGCTCTCTGCCCGGACGGTTGGAGAGTAGGTCTCGGCGTAGTCCTCCATGTAGCGCTGAGCGAAGCCCTGGGCTACCAAACGGGCCTTATACAGGTAGAGGCCATTGGCAAGTGGTTTGGCCTTGTAAACCCACCTTGTGCCAATGACTTTTCTTTCCTTTGGTGGTTGCTGGGGGGTGAAGACCTTGAGTTTCTTTAAGCTCTGCATCTCCTTCTCCATCGCGAGCTGCCATTTCTCCTGTTCTTCAATGGGCAGCTCCTGGATGTCAGAGAAGGATTTTGGGGTGACCACAACGCTGTTGACAGACGCGATGTGGCCAATGTCAATTCTCTTTGGCGGGATTCCTTTGTTGGACCGCTTTGACCTCCTTACCTTCTGCCACTCACTGCCCTTTTCTTCCGTGGGTCTCTGAGGCGTCGCTGGGGGTGAAGACGGCGTGTCTTCCTCCATGGGACTGGACGCATCTTCGTCTTGTTCCTCACTTTCGTCGGTGGCAGGGTATGTGGTCGTCTCAGGTGATGTCGTGGTCGGTGTGTCCTTGCTGGGTCGGTTGGCATATGGGTTCAGATCATTCAAGTGGATCTGGGTCCAATTGGAGTCCTCTTCGAAAGAGGCAGATTGGGAAGTCACAGGCCTGCCCCCTTCTCCCAGGAAACGATAGGCCTTGGAGCCAGGAGCATAGCCCAAGAACCTTAGTCTCTGGGAAACAGATCTCCCCTTCTTCCGCAGCTGCTTGGGGATGTGCACCCATGCATAGGAACCAAACACACGCAAATGTCCCAGATTTGGTTTCCTACTGTGAACCAGGAAATATGGGGTCTGGTTCACAACACTGCTCCAGGTGCGGTTTAAGGTGTAATTAGCGTAGTGCACTGCTTCCCCCCAGTATGATTCTGCGACTCCAGCGTCTGCAATCAGACTACGCATCATGGTTTGCAGGATTCCATTTCTTTTCTCAGCTACGCCATTCTGAGAGGGGGTGAATGGTGCAATAAGAAAATGGCGGATGCCCTTACGCCTTATCCAGTCCTGGAACTTTCGGGACATGAACTCAGCCCCGCAATCGCTCTGCAGTTGTGCGATCTTGGTCTTGTACTGGGTCTCTACAAAGTTGTACAGTGACTTTATGGCGTCAAAGGCTTCGGATTTTTCTGTGAGGGTATACACGTGGCCGTATCGCGAAAAATCATCAACGGCAGTGAGAAAATACTGTTTCTTTCCTAGGGATGGTGTAAAAGGCCCAACCAAATCAACATGTACTAGTTGGTACGGGTACTGGGCCTTGCGCAGTGACATTTTTGGAATGGGGGCAGCCTTCCTTTTTGTCTTCTTGCAAATGGCACAGTCCAGGAACACGTCACAATCCTTGAGCTGGATTCCCTCAGCAAATTCTTCCATCTTTTTAACTACAGGGAAGCTCGCATGACCTAATCTTCTGTGTAAGAGATGGGCACACTTATCGTGGAGCAGCTTCCCCACTGAGACCCTCTTGGCTCTAGTTGCTTTGAGTGGTGCTGTAGGTGCCTGCTGAGATTCAGGCTTCTTGCCCACACTGCCTTTGGAAAGCCTTGGGGCAGGCTGTGGGGGCTTGGGTGCAATTGCTTCAGCCTTGCACTCTTTAAACAGCCTTGGGGCTGGCTGTGGGGCCCCTTCTGAAGTGGGTGGGCTCTCAGGGGAGAAATATGGCAAACCATTTATGATGGCAATATTTCCAATGACCCTCTGGTTCCGGGTGACATGACCTAACCCCTTGTGAAATAAAACTTCCACCTTGTCATCGTCACATAATTTGATAATGCTTAATAGGTTGTTGGCAATGGAGGGAGCGTGTAACACCCCTTCAACTTTTCCAAGTCCAGGTACAGAAACAATGCCCTCCCCAACAATTAAAACTTTATCACCATTGGCCACTTTGACAGATGAGTTAATTTTCTTTAACCTTTTAAAACCTTGACTCATATTAGTAATGTGAGATGAAGCTCCAGAGTCCAGTAACCATAGGTCAGTGGAGCTATCAGCCTTTGTTGTGGGGGTGAGGGAACAAGTATGCAGAAAATTTCCCTTGGTATTTCCTTTGCCCCTGCCACGCCCCCTTCCTTGCCCCTTGCCCCTTACTTGATTGGGACCACGTTTAGGGGCTTGTTGTTGATGGGGGCAGTCTTTCTTGAGGTGCTCCTCAGAGCCACAGATGAAACACTTAAGTAGTGCATTAATTTGCTCTGAGTTGTGGCGCCCCCTTCTGGCTTGCTGAGTGGTGACTCTGGCGTATTCTCCTGCATCTCTTCTCCTTCTATCTTCCTCGATGAGTCTCCCTGTGAGGTGGGACAGATTTATGTCTTCCCTCCTAGCCCCTTCCAGTGAAACAATGAAATTGCTCCAACTCCTGTCCAGGGAAGCCAGGATGACTGCGACCATGTTTGCATCAGTCACTGGGTGGTCTCTGGACATCAGTTCTGCCCTGAGTGCCTTTAATTTTGCAAGATGTTCAGGCATGCTGGCACCAAACCTCAGTCTGGTTGTGTAAAACTCAGTTGTGTGTCTGGTGATCGAACCAATGGTGTCGCTGTTGAATAAATTGTATAATAACTGCCAAACTTCACCAGCTCTGAGTCCTTCTGGAATGCTGGAGAACAAGTTGTTGTCCAGTGAACTCAGCAGAGTAGAATAGGCCTGCCTGTGTCTCCACTCTTCTCGGGGTCCCCATGGTAGAGGAGGAGGTTTCTGCACCATTTCTAGAGTTCCATTCTTTAAGAGATATACCTGTACATCTCTACTCCAACTGTTGTAGTTCTCCCCCCCAAGTTGCAGTTTTTTAAAGTTGCTTGGAAGATTAGATGCTGGGGAAAAATCCTTTTCAGTTCCGTTAGCATACATTTCAGAGCTGTCCATTGAGATAAAAGGGAAAGGGATCCCTCTAGTGGTCGAGGAGGGAATTTTTCCTTGATTATTTGTTAAATCCATCTGGGCATGCTCGGGATTCTTCTCTTCCCATGAGGCATGGGGGGGGCGGAGCCCAGATTTGCTGGCCTGCATTTGAGTCTTTGTTTTATGCTGCAATGATTCCTCCTTAGGATTGCAAGATGCCTCCCGGCAGGATGGAGGCTGGATGGCATATGGATTGCCTGAATTGCCTTGAGAAGCCCATCGCTGGTCCTGAAGACCTGAAGAGAAGGTGGGAGGCCGCGGGGGTTGATTGTTGGGAGGCTCCACGCTGGACCCCTCCTGGCAGTTAGGCCCTGGGGAGAGGGTAGGAGGCCTTGGAGGGGGGCTGGTCACCCCCGATGCTAGAGTTGCTGTCCTTTTGGCCTCTAGGGTTGCAGCCAGGACCTGGATGGCTGTCTCAAGTGCTGTTGTATCAGCCTCGGCTGGACAGGCCTTAAAGCTATCATAGGACTTTAGGCTTTGTGGTGGGGAGGACCCAGGAATTTGCATGCTACTTTGGCTGGATGCCAGGGATTGCATGCTATTTTGGCTGGATGCCAGGGATTGCTGGGCCTCCAGGCTTAATTGAGGCCTGTCTTTATTAGACCATGTGGGGTTACTGGGGGCCGCCATCTTGTTTCCTGTGCCAGACCATGTGGGCGCTCTGGGGGCAGCCATCTTGTTTCCGCTTGCCCCAGGAAGCTGTAGCTCACAGTTGGGCGGGGGGCTTCGCGCCAAAAGCCCTGGGGTCCCGGGGTCACTAAGGGTGGCGGGCGCCATATTTGAAGGCCTCGTGGTCGCTAGGGAAAGACTCACCAGGTGTTTAGAGGCTTCCTGCATGGCTTCCTGGGCTGGGGTCCCCCTCTTTTGCGTTGTAAGGAGCTTTAGAAGCAGCTCTTCACGTTCCTGTGCAGTCATCTTGCTCACGCGGCGTTTGGCTTCAGCCAGGTCCGTTTCTGCAGCATCTGAGCAGTCTTGGACAGTCTGCAAGCCTTCCATGCTTTCCTCTGTGGCGTTCAGGGGTGGGGAGACATGCGAAGCTCTGCTGGATCCTCTGAGGGAATGGAGGTCATCTGTGCTCTCACCTGCAGCGGAGTTTGCTTCAGGGGCTGAAGGCTTGGCTGTAGGCAGGGATGCCATCTTTGATTGAAGACTTCTGGTGACAATCGGAGATTTCCTGCCATTCGTTTTAAATGGGTTTGTGCTGGATCTTCCAGACATCTTGTAGTATAGCCGCTGGCTGGCTTGGAAGCGTTCCCTTAAACCATCCTCTGCTACCAACTTGTAAGATGATCTCATGAGGTCGATGGATCGTTAAGGTGCTTCCAAGTAAAAGGCATCACGCAGAGATGCAATCATATTAGCTTTATTCAATGATAGATTAAAGAGAAACAATTACTTGGCATGAAGGCATTCATGCCTGCATGTGAGAGAGAACAAAAGAAAAGAAAGCAAGCTAGCATAGCATAACTGGAACAGAACAAGAACTAAACTGAAGAGAGACTAGAAGCAAAGAGCAGCCCCCTTGAGCAGAGGTATTTATGGGGGGTCTGGGCCCCTCCCTAACCATAAAACTCTCTCGCCAATGGGGCTGTAGGGGTCTGAGACCCTTGGCTTATCAGTGGAAGCAAAGAAGCCTCTTTGCCTCCATCTGATGACCCTTTTGGGGAACTGCCATGGCTGGCACTAAACATTTAACAAAAGTAGAGTTGGGTGGCCACATCTCTCTTCGTGGCTGGTAGAGAGACGAAGGCAACAACCAGGAAAGATGTCTTCCACCTTTTATACCTTTCCAGAACAAAGAGATCTGGTCTTGGTACTAGGAACCAAAAGGTACAGAAAAATAATTCCTAGGTGATGAATCATACACAACAACCCAGGCTCCACCATAACTCCTTTTCCCCCTCCCCTTACCATGTTCTTTTCATGTAAGCAATCACCTGTACCTAAAGCATGGAACATTTGCTTTTATATAACTAATTTCCCAATATAAAGTACCTACAAAGCTGCTTGCACATAAACAAAGATATATATATGATTGCAAAGTATCACTACTAATATCAATATTACTAACATCAAGCTTAAGCATAATAAAATCCAGGGCTTTTTTGTCATAAAACGCTCAGAACGGAGTTCCGGCACCTTTTTTGGATGGAACCTTGTAGGGTAGGCAAGGCGGGTTGTATGACATGTGTGAGTTCCAGCACCTTTTTCTTTTACAAAAAAAGCACTGATAAAATCCCTTCACACATATTGCTTAGTTAAATACATTCTTATTTTAGTTCACAAATATATTTCACAGATATATTCTATTTGTCATCCTAGTACCTCATCACTTACTAATAGTGTCCTTTATTGTCTCAATCCAACTTCCATATTATAAGTCAAAACTATATTCTAATAGCTAATTTTAATTTCCCTTGTAAGTCTAAATCCTAAATATTAAATCAAATAATATCTTTTAAAGTCTCCCCTTGACCCATTAAGTACAATTTTAGGCTCTTCCATTATATATTAAGAAAAGAAAAGAAAAAAGAAAAAAACATTTTTTTAAAGTCTAACTCTGGCTTTTTTTGTGCCAAACAGGCTTCCATAGCAGTGCCTTTAAATCCTCAAATGGATCTCCCTTCATTCGTACACATGTTATTTGAATCAAGGGAGACCATCCAGTTGTCAATTTTTCAAAGGAACTGGCCCCTTTATAATCATTAAATTGTTGCTCTGATAGTTCAAGTCTCCGTGTTTGGATCAGTATATTTGTCATCAGTTCAGTCTGGTCTTCTTCTTCTTCCAGTTTCATCTGGCTTGGGTGAGAGGTCATGTCCAGAGTTGAAGTTGTTGTATGGTTGTCTAAGTTTTCAGTATGTTGTAGTTGTAAGTCTTTAGAACCCTCCATCTTAGTGTTGTTTTCTTCAGTTTGTGTTGTTTTTTGGTTTGCAGGTTCTATAGTTGAGATCAAGGTTTGGCTATCAAGGTTCTCAGTTGATTGTACTTGTTGTTCTTTAAAGTCCTCTGTCTTGATATTAATTTCTTCCTCTTCTGTTGCTTTTTAGATTGTAGATTCGTCAGTTGAAATCAGGGCTTCATTTTGTAAATTTAGGCTGGCACCTTTGTCTTTCAGTCTGGATTTCAACTGCTCAGTAATTTCAAGGATTGTTTCAAGTATAAGTTTATAGTTAAGTTGTGGATAGTATTCCTCCATTTCTAAGGTGTTTACAGATAGTTCTTTAGTGGAGGCTATTTTAATAGAAGTCAGTGAATGTCCACCTCCACTATTCCTGGGAGTTGTTTTCTCCACCAGCTATTTCAAATTCTTATCTTTTTTTAGATAATGCCAAGGTCAGCTAGGCTGTAGCCAGGTCTCACAGTAAAAGGTAAATTTTCTTGCTGTTCCAGGCTTTGCCACAAGATGTCCTTAGTAGCATATAAAATCCTTTTCCAAGCTCCAGTTAAGCTTTTATCCAGTAATTTTTCCTCTTTTTTTCACAGCTTAACAACTAGATAGGGTAATAGGTCCCCTTAGAAATAGGAACTTTTTGGGACCCCAAATATCCAAAAGGTGCAAGTCCAATTTTCTAGTTGTTTAATTTAGTTATATTTTTCTTTTCTTTTCAAAGCTTTAAATCCCAAGTAGGCAGACGCCGCTATTCCAAAGGGGAAGAAATTTTCAAAACGTTCCCACAGGAAAGTAGTTGGGGGAATAAGAAAGGTAGGGTCTCACCCAGTTCCTCCGCATTGCTTTCTTCATGCTTGTTAGTGCTTTTGGCTTTTGGCTGGTACGGCTTGATGATCAACCATGTTGATGGCCAATCTTTTCTTTGTCGGTCCAGAGGAGCTGCTCTGGTTCAAACGGAGGGGCTACCGCCCCTCCGCAATCAGTTGGAGAGCCTCCTTATGGTCATCGCCCCTCCAGGGTGACTTTCAACCCTTTTCAGGTTCTTCCAATGGAGGAAAACTGGGCGGTGGGGAGGAGAGCTCTCTGTGCACGTCCGCCAGTGCCGTGAACGCAAACCGGAAGCCCTTACGCATCGGTTCTTGATTTGTTGCTGTCTGCTGATCAATCAGTGCAAGGGTTTTTTTTATTATTGGAAACGCATCTGGAAAGAAAATAGTCTTTCTCAATACACTATCTTGGTCTATAGATGTAAATATGTATGCTAGTCAGTGGTGATAAAGGATTGATCTGAGCATTGGGCACTGATTCAGTGGTGGCAACGAGAAATCCTGTGCAATTTTCCCAGGGTTTGATTAGTTGGCAACCAAGGCAAAAAAAAAACTTGGACTTTTTACAAAAAAGGTATGCTGGTCCAAAGAGGAAACCAAAAATGCAGGCAATACATTTTAACAGTGCTAGCCAAAATGCTACAAAAATATGAGTTTGTGTTAGTATTTCTGCAATAAGATATATTAAGGGATGGAAAAGCTGCCCTAATCCGATGCTCTCCCATTGTTTTGCATCCCAAATTCCCAGCCAGTGACCAAAGGTCGCATTGGATTGTTCCACCTTGGTTCATGTTTAAAGGTGTTGGAAGAAAAGTCTTCATTGTGGTTCAGTCCAAGCTGGGAATAAACATGGTGACTGCTTTAGGAAGAAGGTTGCAGTTTATTGAAGAGGAGAGCCAGACAGGAAGATGGCTCTGGCAGAAAAGAGAGTGAGCACATGTAGGGAGTGGGTTTTTATACCCTCTGGAGCCTTTTGTTTGGAGTTGTTCCTGTGGCATGAACTTTGACCTGAGTTTGAGTGTGCCTTTCTGGTATTCTGATGGTGATGGGTTAATCCTATTATGTCCCAAAGGTCATATCCTGCTTCCCTGGGGCTGATGACTCTTCGAGTTTGGGTGGGATATGTAGTTTCTATAGAGCTGGTTTCTGCTTGGGGGAGGGAGACCTGGGGCTATTAAGAAAACTGGGCATGGTTTTCTGCCTCTTTAAGATCCTTTGAGGAAATATATTTTTCTGCCCTTCTAATATTTCCTTCTCTGGGGGGCTGACTTCCCACAAAGTTTTGCTGGGTGGTGGTGTTTTTTTTCTTCAATGATGTATTTACTGAAATGTAGATTTAACAGGCTTATTTTTGTCCCCTTGTAGCAGAGTCTGGAAGAGAACATGACGTCTGCAGTTTTGTGTGAATTAACTGTACCAGAGAGCTTGCTTATGGTGCTGGTTAGTGGCAGTGTGAGAAACAAGGCTCACACTCAAATTGTTGGAAATAACAAAGTGTTTTATTAGAGCTTTTGCAAAAGCTGGTGGATCTCCAAGCATACAAGCAAGAGGGAGAGACCACAACGGTTACAGATCTCAGCATATTATATACATTCCTATCACCAGCCACTTGTCCATCCTTACCAGGGCTAGATGATAGGCCCAGGTCAGTCACATGCTAACAGTCCACCTATAATCTGTCATCACACCTAAATGTTTAAAATTAGTTAAGCCCTTATTGTCATCCAAAGTTGCTAAGCACTCAGCCCCTTCATTTCTCACCTCTTTGGTATTCCCTTATCAGTTGTCTTGTTTATCTGTACAATGAAGTACCTGGTACATATCTCACGTCAGAAGCAGTTGTACGGTTTTCCACTTAGCCTCACAATTGTCCCAGTGCTACTCAGGAATTTAAAAGAGCCAAAAGAAACTCCTGAGCTGAGGTTTCAGCAAAGAATTACAACTTTATTTTGATCAAAACAGAGAGGGGTTACCTCATCCCTCTTCGTGGCTGGTAGAAGGATGAAGGCAACAACCAGGAAAGATGTCTTCCACCTTTTATACCTTTTCAGAAAAAAAAGATCAGGTCTCTGTATCAGGAGTAAGGTAGCACAGAAAAACAATTCCAAAATGATGACTCATACACAGCAACCCAGGCTCCATCCGTAACTCTTTTTCCCCCTCCCCTTACTGTGCTCTTTTCATGAAAGCAATCTCCTGTATGTTTAACATGAGACTTTTACTTTTCCAATATACATAAAGGATCTGCTCAGGCAATTGGCTAAAAAGAATGATTACAAAATAACAAAACAATGATTAATAGTAACTGTCAATGCTGCAAACATTGACATATTTTTGCACTGACATTATAAGAGACAGCCTGTTACTTTAATTGCTTCGCTTTGGGGGGAAATGTCAGCCGGATATTTTGAGAAGATAAAAAAAAGCCCACATACAGAATGGGAAGTGAAACTTCATTTGTAAAACTAATTGGATAATGTGATTTATGATGTGTAGATAAGGGTGGGGATTGTGTGTGTTACAATGGGTTTCGGGGGAGGAGATTTCAGATTCTGGCATCCCTCCATGAGTGCCGATGTTTCGTTTCATTATTAAGACTTTTTAGATAAACAATGCCTGCATTTTGTTTGAAGTGTCTCATTTATCGGAACCACAACATCATGCCAGAATCTACATTCTTTCAAACAACCTGCCATTTTATATGGCCTTGAGAGAATTTGGCAAAGATTCAGAGGAGAATCTTTATCATGGAAACAGAGAATTGGCTGGGAGATGGAGACTTGGCAGCTGCTGACAATTCAGAGCAGGAATTAACAGATATCATGCTGTGAGAAGATGAATTTTTGCAGAACTCCCATCTGGGGGCAGGATCCGAGCAGTTAGCAGAGGTCAGCTGGTCATCAGGCTGGAACCATTCCAGTGGAGACTACCCATGCCTTGAGACTGTACTGCCGGAGCCCCGAAAAGCAGAATGGTGGAGAGCTGCCAGACCATCTACCGGTGAGAATTTGGGTGAGTGAAAAATACTGTCTGCAGACCAGACTGCCTACCAGCCCCAGGAGTCCCCTGCCAAGCCCTCCAGACCCATAGAGACAGAGGACCCCAGCCTGGGGCCTCTGCAGCAATGGGAGGTTGGGAAACCACCACAAGTGAAAGGCCAACAACGTCTGAGCTTGCCCCAGCTAATAGAAGCCTTGCAACAGCTGGGGGTGGTGGGAGGACAACAGCAAGGGTGGCAGCAGCAGGACCCGAACGTGCAACCCCTGAACATACAGCAGGACCAGTGGGGCCAGCAGCAGTGGGTGCCCTGGCAACCATTAAATCAACACCCAGAGTGGGGCCAGCAGCAACTGGAGACACAACAACAGCAGTGGGGACCCCAGCAACCATTTAACCAACAACCAGGGTGGGGCCAGCAGCAATGGGGCCCCCAGGAACCAATGATGAGCCCACCCTTCAGAGCAACCATCGATGGGGACCCAGAGAAACTGATTTTCTTCCTCAACCAAGTACGCTCTCACTTGAATCGCTGGGCTCACCTCTACCCGGACCAAGTTGCTATCATCGATGTGATTGCGTCCAGCCTAGAGGGAGAAGCATCCAAATGGTTGAACAATTTATATAACGAGCAGGCCCCTGAATTGGAGGACCCCCAGCTTTTCATCCTGGGGCTGAGGGAAAGATTTGAGGACCCATCCATTGCTCTCAAAGTGGAAGAACAAATCCATAAGATAAAGCAAGCTGGCCAGCCTGACCTAGAGTATGTACAGGAGTTTCTAAAGGTGGCAGGTCGGATAGAGACATGGCCTGAGCAATCCATAATTCATCTTTTTAGAGAAGGGTTAGATGACCACCTTTCTAAGGCATGTATCTACCCAGCTGTGCCTGACCAGCTGCATGAATGGTACCAGGTAGTGGTGAAATTAGATGTTCAGCTCGCCCGCTATAAGAAGCCTCTCCTCCCTGAAGCCGAGTCGAGGTCAGAACAACCCGGATGGCTATTTACCCCCATGAAAATCAGCTACTGTGATGGCTGAAAGACCCAGGCCACCTGTAGGCCTGGTATTTAAGTGTTTCCGATGTGGACAGCAAGGTCATCGAGCAGCGAAATGCCCAGTTCCCTTCCTCCAACAGCAGAACAGACCAGGACCAGTAGTGAGAAAGAAACATGCAAAGTGGCTAATGGGAGAGAAATCCAACCGGATGACGCAGGAACCTGTTGCCCAGGTCACATCCCCCACACAGGAGGATGCCGGAAATCACGCTGAAGCCAACCCCATTCTACCCTCTTTCCACAGCAACGACGAAGGAGAGAACGACCTAATGGTGAGCCGACACGTCCCACCTTTCTCACCACCTGCCAAATCCATAATCCCTAAGTCGGGTACACAGGTAGATTTAAAGGTGCTAATTGATTCTGGATGTTCCCGATGCATCATTAGCTTGCCATTTGCCATGAAACGGCATACGAGCAAAAATGCTCTCCAAACCTGTGAGGTTCGAGCAAGCTGATGGCTCCCTAATGGGAGGGACTTTAGTCATGCAATTAACAGAGCCCCTACGCCTAGAAATAGGTGAGCACTGGGAATTTATTTGCTTCCTGGTGGCTCCAAAAATGACTGAGGCTGTGATTTTAGGATTAGCCTGGTTGGACAAATGGAAACTGTTTATCTGGTGGGAGAAAGGATTGAGAACTGTGAGACTACCCATAGGGCCCGATCCCCCCATTGATTCAACAGATGTTACAGGGGATTTTAGCCCACCCAATGAGTGAGCACACATGGCTACCTCACAGCCACCAGGCAAGCCGCTCATCCCCAGAGAGTACCGGGACCTAGCGGAGGCATATAGTGAGAAGGAATGTGATACCTTGCCTCCTCACCGGCCCAATGATTGTTCCATTGAACTGTTGCCGGGGGCCAAACTTCCATGACCAAGAATGTATGCTATGTCCCCCCTTGAAATGGAGGAGATGCAGCAATATGTGGATACAAACCTAGCGAAGGGATTCATTGAATGGGCCAAGTCTACTGTGGGAGCCCCTGTGTTGTTCAAAGAAAAAAAAAGATGGGTCTCTTCATCTCTCCATGGACTATAAGGGCCTCAACACTCTGAGTGTGGAAAATAAATACCCTCTCCCCCTCCTGAAAGACTTACTAACCCATCTGGCGAAGGGGAGTATCTTCACCAAGTTAGACCTGAGAGAAGCATATTACTGGGTGAGAATAAAGGAGGGGGATGAGTGGAAAACAGCCTTCAACTGCCCCTTGGGAAGCTACCAATTCAAAGTCATGCCATTTGGACTGCACGGAGCCCCAGCCATATTTATGCAGTTGATTAATGAGGTCCTACATGAACATTTATACAAAGGGGTTCTGGTGTATCTTGATGACATTCTGATATACAGTACGAATATGACAGATCACATAAAACTGGTCAGAGAAGTGTTAAAGAAACTATTGAATGCCAAACTTTATGTCAAATTGTCAAAATGTGAATTTCACCAAACCCGATTAGATTATCTTGGCTATAGAATTTACGATGAGAGCATCGAAATGGACCCAGCCAAAGTGAGAACAATAATTGAATGGCAACCCCCCAAAACTCGCAAACAGCTCCAGAGCTTCCTAGGGTTTGCCAATTTCTACCGTCAATTCATTCCTTCTTTTGCTGAGATCCTAAAGCACCCCTGCCCCGGGGAGCCGTTTGTAATTCAAGCAGATGCCAGTGACGTGGCAGTTGGAGCTGTGTTACTACAAAAGAATAAGAGTGGAGTCCTACAACCTTGTGCCTACACCTCTAAGGAATTCACTGAAGGCGAGAGGAGATGGACAGTCTGGGAGAAGGAGGCCTTTGTAATTAGGTGGGGGCTATTAAACTGGCGACACTATTTAGAAGGGAGCAAGGTGCCATTTGACTTGTCGATGTTCAACTTAACCATACGATGAGATTAATTACTGGGTGCATAAAATCTACACCTATTCACTGGCTACCAGTTCTTAGCCATATACTCCCCCCGCACTTACGATGACAAGAAGCTCTCATTCGGGAGTATAGTAAGATCCTGCTAAACTCCTCCCTACCCATTCATGGTTATACCTCTGTTCTCTTAAGATGTCGATTAAAGTCAAGAAATCCACCACTCCTCACAGTGCTTAAGCTGCTTGCCGAACATCAGAGCACCACACAAAAGTGGATGGAAGCAGGGAATAGCTATACCTCCCAAGTTATTTTCGAGCATATTAATCCTAATAATATACCTCCAGGGTTCAATTTACCCCGACACATATGGGTGACATACAATAGAATTAGAACGACTCATGGGGTGTGCCAACTCTTTGTATAAATGGGGAAAGACATCTTCAGCGCAATGTGACTGCGGGGCTCCCTGACAGACTATCCAACATATAGTGAGGGAACGCACTAATAGAAAATACCCAGGAGATTTTAAGGACTTCCTCTGCGTAACAACGGTAGCTACTGACTCAACATCAAACTCTGAAATGTTATTTCTGTTTTCCTCTTAGGTTTTATTACTGCTTCTTTTTAATTGTTTTAACTGTTTTAACTTGTAAATATGAAATGTTTTTAATATTGTGTGTGACAAGCCATACGCTAAATAAATAAATAATGCCTTTTGAAGTATGGACAGATCACAAAAATTTAGAGGCACTAAAAACTCCCTGCAAATTGTCCCCAAAGCAAGTGCGATGGGCACAGTACTTTAACCGTTTTAACTTTACTTTAAAGTACATACCGGGAAGGAAAAACCTCCTAGCTGATGCTCTATCCAGACTGCCACAGTACAAAAGTGAATGTGAAGAGGTCTACGAGGCAATTATCCCCAGTTCACAACCTGTTGCCCAACTCACACCTCGCAGAACCCCTAATCCTGATGACCTGGGAGCGAAGAAGATAAAACGAGAGCTCCTTACCAATCAATGGTTCAAAGATGATCAAACCTCCCTAACATGCAGGGATGGTTTGGCATACATGGGGGGGGGGGAAAATTGTATCTACCTGAAACCCTCCATCTCAATGCTCTCAGACACAGCCATGATGTAAAACAGGCTGAACACTTCGGATATTTAAAAAATCTACACCTCATCCGCTGGCCATTTTAGTGGCCGGGGCTAAAACAAGATGTGGAAAACTATGTCAAGAGTTGTACCGTATGTGCCACCATGAAAAGAATTCCAGGGAAAACCCGTGGGCTACTGCAGTCGGTAGCAGACCCTTCTCAACCATGGGAATAAATAGCTATGGACTTTATTGTAGACCTACCCAAGAGTAGAGGAAATACTGTCATCTGGACTGTGATAGATCTGTTCTCGAAGCAGGCTCACTTTATCGCCTGTAAAAGACTCCCATCTGCACAACGACTGACTAAATTGTTCCTGAAACGTATCTACCGACTGCATGGCACCCCTAAGGGAATAATTTCAGATAGAGGAGTTGCCACTGCACGTTTTATTTTAGTTTGTCCGAAAAGCTCAATTCTAATTGTACATTTCCTTCTGTTCTGCACCTGTGTTGATAACCTATCTGGTAACCATAGTGAATATCATGTGGTCTAGCTATGTTATGAGTTAGTTTTGCTGTGTGCACAAGCGTAAAAAGTTTTCTAGTTTTTGTCTTTACATTTTTCTTTTTACTGTCTGATGAGAGAGGATGTAGTCGGTTAGCTTTCTTTGTTTATATGTATTTTTCTTTTGTGATTAAAGGTTTTTAATAGAATATGCGTCGGGCCTTATTTTCCTTCACCCACACACATTATGCATCATCTGAAGCACGGTCCATCACCCTCTGATAGGAAGAATTATTCCTTGACATTGGTTGCCGAGGATGGTTTGATTTATGTTTTTAGACGATGCATGTTTCTGAGACTGTTATCAGTTAGTTAGTTCTGGTGACTGAGGAAGCTGTGATTAAGGTGATGAGGACCCAGATTGTTGGGGGCAATAAGCTGACTTTGTAATAATGCCGCTTGGGGTGTGTGGAAAGCCCTAACAAGCAGGCATATACATAGAATGAAGGCTACTGCTAAGCTTGTAAGCCGCCCTGAGTCTTCGGAGAAGGGCGGGATATAAATGTAATAAAAATAAAATAAAAATAAATAAAACTGCTGAAAAATGTTGGGTGTCGAGCCCCGCGGGCCCGACATTCGGCAGGGGGACAGCGGCCGGCCGGAACGCCCCACCCACATGCTCTCTCCGCCCGTTCCGCAGCCCCGGCAGATTAGAGATGGGGGAGCATTGGGAAAACCTGCGGTTTGTCGTAGTGCCCTCCATGACGGAGGCAGTTATCCTAGGGCTCACGTGGTTGGACAGGTGAGGTCCCACGATTTGGTGGGAAGGGGGCTGTCGACACCTCCGTTTAGGGTTGGGGCCCCAGCCCCCTCTGAAGCATGCCTTCATGGGGCCAGATAATGGGGGGGAATGGAGAAGGCCTGTGGGGTCGGTTCTGGCCAGGAGGCACAGGTTCCTCAGGAATACGCCGACCTAATGGACGTGTTCAACGAGCGAGAATGTAACACGTTGCCACCCCACCGACCCACGGACTGCGCTATCGAATTGGAGCCCAGCACCAGGCTGCCCAAACCCCGCATGTATGCCATGTCGCCAAGGGAGATGCAAGAGCTCCGGAGATACATCGACAAGAACTTGGAAAGGGGGTTCATTCAGCCCGCGCGGTCCAGGATGGCGGCGCCCGTTCTGTTCTGTGAAAAGAAGGATGGAACCCTTCATCTATGTGTTGATTACCGGGAGGTCAATGCGGTGTGTGTCGAACACCTCTACCCCCTACCCTTAATGAAGGACCTGCTGGCACACCTGGCCAAGGGTCGGGTGTTCACGAAGCTGGACCTGAGGGAGGCCTATTACCGGGTCAGGATCAGGGCTGGGGACGAGTGGAAAACAGTGTTTAACTGTCCCCTCGCTAGTTTCCAGTTTCAGGTAATGCCGTTTGGCCTGCAGGGAGCCCCCGCCATTTTCATGCAGTTGATCAACCAAGTCCTGCATGATTTCCTGTACCATGGGGTCTTGGTCTACCTGGATGACATCCTCATCTACACGACGGGGATGGAGGACCATGTCGTTCTGGTGCGGCAGGTGTTGACCAGGTTACAGGAGGCGCAGCTGTTCGTCAAGCTGTCTAAGTGCGAATTCCACAGGACACAGTTGGATTACCTGGGGTACAGGATATCTGCAGCCGGAGTGGAGATGGACCCCAAGAAGGTGGAGGCCATCCAGCAATGGCAGGCCCCACGAACCCATCACCACTTGCAAAGTTTTTTGGGGTTTGCTAACTTCTACCGGCAGTTCATCCCGTGTTTTGCGGCCATTGCCTTGCCGCTCACAGACCTCCTACGCACACGACAGCTGGCGGTACAGCCACGTCCGGGACTTAAACTGGCATGGTCCACGACGTGCCAACGGGCCTTCAAGGCACTTAAAGCCCTGTTTGCCAAGGAACCTGTACTGCGGCATACGGACCCCGACCTGGCCTTTGTGGTCCAGGCAGATGCAAGCGACATTGCTCTTGGGGCTGTCCTCCTCCAGCGAAACAGTAAAGGGGCGCTCCAGCCGTGCGCGTACGCCTCCAAGAAGCTAACTCCCACTGAACGAGCCTGGGCGATCTGGGAGAAGGAGGCCTTCGTGGTTCGTTGGGCTTTGG
Organism: Vipera ursinii; assembly: GCF_947247035.1. Taxonomy (NCBI): domain Eukaryota; kingdom Metazoa; phylum Chordata; class Lepidosauria; order Squamata; family Viperidae; genus Vipera; species Vipera ursinii. The sequence continues at coordinate 9,448,833 of NC_139522.1, forward strand.
AGACGTGGCGGCATCACCTGGAGGGGGCCACCCACCCATTCGAAGTATGGACAAACCATAAGAATCTGGAGGCCCTACAAACGCCCCGTCGGTTGTCGCCCAAGCACGTCCGGTGGGCGCTGTATTTCCGCCGTTTTCGTTTCACGTTGAGGTATGTCCCAGGTGGAAGGAACTTTCTGGTGGATGCTTTGTCCCGCATGCTGCAATACGACAGTAAGAGGGAGGAGGTAGTACAGGCGCTCGTGCCAGCGGCAGCAGGCGTGCAAGCCTGTGGAGGGGAGATGGTCCAGGGGGCAGAAGAGAGCCTGCATCACGATCTCCAGGAGGCTCGTCAGGAGGATGAGTGGTTTCAGGCCCACCCAAACCTCCTGACGGTACAGGACGGACTAGCCTGGCACGGGACACGGCTGTACGTGCCCTCGTCCATGCGAGGGCGGATACTAAATCGTTGCCACGATGCCAAACAGGCAGGACATTTTGGATTCGTAAAGACCCTGCATCTGGTGCGCCGGCAGTTTTGGTGGCCACACATGAAGGGTGCTGTCGAGGACTATGTGCGGAAGTGCCATGTCTATGCCACCGCAAAACCCTTTGTTGGTAAGCCGTTGGGACTTCTCCAGTGAGTAGCTGACCCCTCTCGGCCCTGGCAGGACATAGCCATGGATTTCATCGTTGAGCTGCCTGAGAGCAAGGGGTACGTCATCTGGACAGTCGTAGACTTGTTCTCAAAACAGGCACATTTTGTTCCCTGCAAAGGGTTACCATCGGCCCGGCGCTTGGCCTGGCTGTTTGTTACACATGTCTACCGTTTGCATGGTGTGCCCCGACGCATAATATCAGACCGAGGGGTGCAGTTCACAGCCCGTTTTTGGTGCGAGTTCGTCCGCTATATCGGATCGTCCCAGGGCCTTAGCTCGGCCTATCATCCAAGCACCAATGGAGCAGCGGAATGCGCCAATGCCGCCGTCGAACGGTACCTAAGGAGCTATGTGTCCTACCAGCAGACGAACTGGGTGGATCTACTGGCATTTGCCGAGGTGGCGTACAACGCCGTCCACAGCAGCACCAGGTTCACTCCCTTCAGAGTGGTCTCCGGGTGTGATTTCGTCCCCATCGCTGAATGTGACCAGGGGGACGGGGCTTCGTGTCAGCCCCAGGAATGGATGAGACAAATAGAGGAGGCCTGGGGCACAATGAAGAAAGCGTTGGAATGGGCTACGGCAACGAATAAGGGGCAGGCAGACAAAAAACGAAGGCCGTTTGACACCCCGAAGGTGGGGGACCTTGTGTACTTGTTGACCAAGTACCTTCATCTGCAGGTGCCCTGCAAGAAACTGGGTCCCAAATACCTTGGACCGTTCCGTGTGATACAGGTGATCAATCCTGTGACGGTGCGGCTCCGGCTGCCGAAGCTACTGGGTAAAATCCACCTGGTCTTCCATAGCAGTCTGTTGAAGCCCGCTGCAGCGGCTGCCACGGTGGCGGGGGAGGGGGGTTCTGGGCTGGTTTATGGCAAACAGTTCGAGGTACAGGAAGTCCTAGACTCGAGGCTTCAGAGGGGTAACGTACAGTATCTCATTTTGTGGAAGGGGTACCCCGTGGAGGAGGCCTCGTGGGTGTCGGGAGGGGATGTCCATGCTCCTCACTTGGTCCGGGCCTTCCATCGTAAACAAACCGGGTGGGGAATGGGCCGAGGCGGCGGGTTGGGCGGACGACTGTTTACCCTTTACTTCTTCCCTTGCAGGAGGAGCCTTGGTAAGGGCAGCGGCATGTCGAGCCCTGCGGGCCTGACATTCAGCAGGGGATGGCGGCTGGCCGGAACACCCTGCCCACAGGCTCTCTCCGCCTGTCCCGCGGCCCCGGCAGGGGACTCACAGCCAGCGAGTGCGGGCCTCGCCGTTCCCATGGGAGCAGCACCGCCCGAACGGCCGGCTTCCCATCCCATGCCAGACCATCCTGTGAGCTCCCTGTGGGCCGAAGACAGCGCGCCTGCGCAGATCCGCCTCGCAGGCCTCCGTTCGCTGCCAGCATGTTCCGAAGAGCCCCAGCAGTCCGGGAGAGGCGCGCCTGTGCGACGCCGCCTCGCAGGCCCTTGCCTGTTCCTGGCCTGCCCCAAAGACACCTCGTTGGCAGAGGAGGGCGCGCCTGCTCGGAGCCCGTGCAACAGACCTCGCTCGAGGTGGAGAGACGCGGCGACGACGTCGGCAGCTGCCCTCGCGCTGGCTCAAGGACGCCTTGCTGGCGGTCCCGCCAAGGAGTGGCTGCCGGTCCCTGTGCCTCGTGACGTGTGGCCGGAGCCCGGACGGTTGGAGCAGGCCTGCTGGGCTGGGACTGTGGTGGTGCCGGGAACTATGGGGGTTGGTGAGGAGTCTGGGGTCCCAGGTGCTTGGGAGGGAGGTGGTTGTTGTGGCCGGTGGTGGTGGGGTGTGGGGCCGTGGGGTTAGGGCTGGGTGGATACGTACCTGGTGGGAGGAGCCCGGTGGGAACGAGGGAGAGACAAGGGCCAAAGGAACCTGACGGGGGAGGGTGGGGTGTATATAGGGGGAGGGCGGATGTCGGTTTGTTTGGGCGGGGCTGTGGGTTTGTGCTGCAGCCAGCTATATAGGAGCGTTGGATGCGGTTAGCAGCCAACACTGACTTCACCATTTGTTGGACTGCAATAAAAGCATTACTTTGGAAGCAACTCCCGTTCCAGCTGTGCGTTTTTCCAACTGTCACGGACGAGGGGTTGACATTGGGAAGGAAGGCACGGATAAAAAGGGAGGCTCGGAGCCTGTCTCTGGGGCATCTTCCTTTGAGTTTACAGACTCTGCTCACTTCAGCCACACACCTTGGAGAAGACGCACCTGCTCCTGTCGACGATGCAAGGTCAGTCACTCTTTTTTCTGCTTTTCCAAGCTCCCTGGCAGCTGCCCTTGAAAGTGTTCATACTCCAGGGGCTCATGATGAATTCCAAAGGCTTGGAGTGAAACCTAAAGTCAGCCTGGAGAACATTCCTCATGCTCCTCCAAGCCCTGAGCCAACTATGCATGAGAGGGGCTCTGCTGTGATTCAAAGGCCAGTGTTGGTCATGTTGCCTTCACCTCCTCTTTTTTCTCCAAAGCCAAAGTCACACCCACCATTGAGTGTCATGTCAGACGAATGGGAACTGGAAGCTCCTATATTACAGTCACATGACTATGGGCAGTCTCGAATGTCTACACACAGAGTCACAATGATGCCTGAATCTAAAATTAGAGCACCATCTGCTGGTGAAACTGCATTAAGACATGAATTGCAAAGCCTCACTCTCGCAAATGTCCATGCAGGAATCATTGCTCAGAGACACAAAGTTTCTACAGTTACCTGAGGCTCCAGCCCCTGATGGTGCTAGTATTCCTGTTAATATTGCTTCTATGCAAGTCCCTCTACCTGGCAGAGCACATCCATATTTAGCCCACAAGCAATTGCCACTGGGTTCTCAATTGCGAAGGCCAGTGCCTTCTACAGTGCCTTCTACACCAGCCCCAGCGCCAGCGCCTCCTGCTGGCCAGGGTGGACTGGCAGCTCAAATACAGTCACAGCCAGCACCTGTTCCACCGGCAGCTCCAATGGAACTGCCGCATGTCCGGGCACAGGCACAGACGCCACTGATGCCCCCTGCAGCTTATGGTCGGATTGCACAACCTGCACAGCATGTACCTCAACTGCATGTTCCTCAACAGGCACCCTCTATTGTACCACTGGCTGGTGACCTAAAATTAAAGCTCCACTTGCCACATTGGTTGTAACCAACGATCCACAGCCTCAACCAGAGTACGACAGAAGACTTCTTTGGACTTTGGATAGTGGAGCAGCATTACATGTTACCTACAGAAAAGAGCTGTACACAGAGATGCATGAGCCTGAACCTGAATTTCGTGAACTTTACTCTTTTTCAAATCATCCTGTTCAGGTCATGGGAAAAGGAACTGTTTATATTGAAGAGCTCGGTACATCCATTCCCGACGTTTACTACGTTCCGTCTGCCAATAGTAATTTGCTTAGTCAGAGTCATTTGTCTAGGGTTTCTAAATTTCAGGTCCATCACCTTGAAAAAGCAAGTTATGTAGTTAAAGATGGAGATATTGTTGCTGAAACCATGTTGATTGGTGGTGCTTATTATATAAAGCCAAAGTCTAAGCCGCAAGAGCAGGCAAGTATACAAGCTCCAAAAAGGGAGAGTACAGGCCCAGTGAGAGATGTCCCAGAGAGAGATCCTGTTGCTACTCCAAAGGCTCCTAAAGCTAACAGAAGAACAAATAAGACACAGGTTGCTCATGGCAAGCCTGGGTTTCCTAATAAACATGCTAATGTTGAGAATTCACTAACAGGTAAACCTTTGCATTCCAGGTGTATCCATAAGTGGCATAGAAGATTGGGTCATGCCAGTTTCTGTGTTCTGAAGAAGATGCCAGAGTTCGCAAGAGGTTTGGATCTAAAGGGGTGTAAGGTGTTCTTGGACTGTGCTGTCTGCAAGAAAGCCAAATCCAAAGCAGCAGCAATTCCAAAACGCGCTACATGCCTGTCAACACGCATTTTTGATTTGGTACACACTGACAAATCCTTTTACACCAACAATTGGTGGTAAAAGATATTTCTTGACAATTGTTTTTTTATTGCTTTTATGAAAACATATATTTAAACAAAAAAAATACATATAAAAAACAAGACATAGCATAAACAATACAATCAACAAAAATACAAAAAGAATACTTAACTTCCGTTATTCCTAATCTTTCTAATCATTTTCAGGTGACTTCCTCAAGTCCCCCCCCCATCTGCGTTTCATCGTAAATCATCATTAGCAATTTCTATTTCAGAATTTTAAATCATATTTAATATCTATCTATATTTAATTTCTTATCATTTAACAATCGTTGTTTTATATTATCCTTAATACTAAACATAAAACTCTAAAACTACAACCTATAAACACTTCCAAGTCCATTTCAAACTAGTTGATATGGCAATATTTCTTCAAATAGTCCTTGAATTTCTTCCAATCTTCTTCCACTGACTCTTCTCCCTGGTCACGGATTCTCCCAGTCAGCTCAGCGAGTTCCATATAGTCCATCATTTTCATCTGCCATTCTTCCACCATTGGTATTTCTTGTGTCTTCCAATTCTTGGCTATCAAAATTCTCGCCGCTGTTGTGGCATTCAGAAAGAAAGTAGCATATTTTTTGGGAATTTCTTTTCTGACTATACCCAATAAGAAGGCTTCTGGTTTCTTAATAAATGTGTTTTTCAAAACTTTCTTTAATTCATTATAAATCTTTTCCCAGAAGTCTTTTACTATGGGGCAAGTCCACCACATGTGGTAAAAGGTTCCTTCTACAGCTTTACATTTCCAGCATTTATTATCATGTGTATGATAAATTTTTGCAAGTTTGTTGTTGTTAGCTGCGAAGTCGTGTCCGACCCATCGCAACCCTATGGACAACGTTCCTCCAGGCCTTCCTGTCCTCTACCATCTGCTGGAGTCCATTTAAGCTCACGCCTACTGCTTCAGTGACTCCATCCAGCCACCTCATTCTCTGTCGTCCCCTTCTTCTCTTGCCCTCAATCTTTCCCAGTATGAGGCTCTTCTCCAGTGAGTCCTTCCTTCTCATTAGGTGGCCAAAGTATTTGAGTTTTAGCTTCAGGATCTGGCCTTCTAAAGAGCAGTCAGGGTTGATCTCCTCTAGGACTGACTGGTTTGATCGCCTTGCAGTCCAAGGGACTCGCAGGAGTCTTCTCCAGCACCATAGTTCAAAGGCCTCAATTCTTTGGCGCTCAGCCTTTCTTATGGTCCAGCTTTCACTGCCATACATTGCAACTGGGAAGACCATAGCCTTGACTATACGCACTTTTGTTGACAGGGTGATGTCTCTGCTTTTTAGTGTGCTGTCTAGATTTGCCATGGCTTTCCTCCCCAGGAGCAAGGGTCTTTTAATTTCTTGGCTACAGTCCCCATCTGCAGTGATCTTGGAGCCCAGGAAAATAAAATCTGTCACTACCTCCATTTCTTCCCCATCTATTTGCCAGGAATTGAGAGGGCCAGATGCCATGATCTTGGTTTTCTTAATGTTAAGTTTCAACCCAAGTTTTGCACTCTCCTTCTTCACACGTAACACAAGGCTCTTTAGTTCTTCTTCACTTTCTGCCATTAGAGTGGTATCATCTGCATATCTTAGGTTGTTGATATTTCTTCCGGCAATCTTAATTCCAACTTTTGATTCATCTAGCCCTGCCTTTCTCATGATGTGCTCTGCATATAAGTTAAATAGGCAGGGCGACAGTATACAGCCTTGCCGGACTCCTTTCCCAATTTTGAACCAATCAGTGGTTCCATGTCCAGTTCTCACTGTTGCTTCTTGGCCCGCATATAGGTTTCTCAAGAGACAAATAAGATGGTCTGGTACGCCCATCTCTTTAAGAACTTGCCACAGTTTGTTATGATCCACACAATCAAAGGCTTTAGCATAGTCAATGAAGCAAAAGTAGATGTTTTTCTGGAACTCTCTAGCTTTCTCCATGATCCAGCGTATGTTGGCAATTTGATCTCTAGTGCCTCTGCCTCTTTGAAATCCTGCCTGCATTTCTGGTAGTTCTCGATCCACATACTGCTGAAGTCTAGCTTGTAGGATTTTAAGCATAACTTTACTAGCATGTGAAATGAGTGCAATGGTGCGATAGTTTGAACATTCTTTGGCACTGCCTTTCTTTGGAATTGGAATGTAAACTGACCTTTTCCAATCCTGTGGCCACTGTTGAGTTTTCCAAATTTGCTGGCAAATTGAGTGTAGCACTTTTACTGCATCATCTTTTAAGATTTTGAATAGCTCAGCTGGAATACTGTCACCTCCACTAGCTTTGTTGTTGCTCAGTTTTTCTAAGGCCAACTTCACTTCAACAACAACTTTTATTGATTAGCCCTTGGGCCATATCAAAGTACAAAGTTCCAGCAACAAACCGTCACCAAAACTAGATAAAAGCAATCCGAAATGGAATTTGATAAAATACAATTTAAAATGGAATTAAAATACAATTTAAGTTAAAATAGTAATAAAATGCAAATTTAAGATAGAGATAAAATATGGAAACATTATATTTCGGAGTCGCCCTTACAATCTACCCCAATCAGTCCCACATATGCAGATCTTAACTGGATCATTTTGTTCAAATACTGTGCTACATTGGATGTTATTTTCAAGTTCTGGCCGGACATAAGGTAAGTTATTTTGATATGGGGATCCCAATGGGTCATTCGTTTGGTATATAGACCAAGATACCTGTCTCTCACCCTCTTATACAAACAACAGTCAAATAGGATGTGAGCCAGGTCCTCTACCTCTGCCGCTCCGCAAATGCAGAGACGCTCATTGTACAGTATAGCATGAAATCTCCCATATCTGACCATTGTGTCAAGCTGTTCAAATCTTGCTCTCGTAAATATCTCCCTAAGATGTTTTGGGAGTTGTGACTTCAAATAACTGTCCACTTGAAAAGTACATTTGTATTTACTCAGCCATTTCAAGTTACCCACCTTACTAAGGATAGCTATATCAGTTTGTGCTTCTATATCCTTAATTCTTTGGGAAACTCTTTTTTTAGATTGTTCTCCTGTTACGCAAGAAACAGGAAGGCCACAGCTTCTTACAAAATTTGTTAGTTTGGTGATCCAGGAGATTTGTGATTGTAGTTTTATTTGCTCTAGTAGGCATAATTTGGGGAGTCTATCAGTCTCCATTTCATTAACTTTGCACCAGTACTTATAAGCTCTAATTTTAGATAATGCCTGAATTGTATGAATTCCCAATTCAGCTCTAACTGCTGCAGCAGATGTTCTTGGATCTACACCCAAAATGCATCTCAGATGCTGGGACTGTGTTCGTTCTAAAGCTGTGGTTGAATAAAGACCTCAAATTTCTGCTCCATACAAGAGCATTGTCGTAACCTTAGCCTTATAAACTTTGAGTAGTGGAGCTAGGGACCCTGGGTAACTATGATTCTTTAGTTTGAGCAATAAATTCAAACGGGCTTTTGCTCTAAATGTACTTCGTTGATGATGGCAGGCCCAAGATCCAGTCTTGGAAAAAGTTACTCCCAAATATACAAATATACCTGTTCAATTGGTTCACCGTCTAATTGCCACTTATGTCTCTGATGGTTTCTTCCAAACACCATTATTTTCGATTTGGATTTGCTAATAATTAGGGAGTTATCCTGGCAATAAGAGCTGAATCTTCTTAATAGCCTACGTAATCCTACTTGTGAGTATGATAATAAAATCATATCATCAGCATAAAGCAAGCTGTTACAGTAAGTATTTAGGATCATCGGCATGTGTACCATGGTATCCTTCATTAACCCTGGCAAATCATTGATGTATAAATTAAATAATAATGGGGCCAGGATACACCCTTGCCTTATCCCTTTATTTGTGTGAATCCTATTAGTCAGGGCCCCATTAACCCCATACCGCACCCTCAAACAGGTACTTGTGTAAAGGGCTTTAATCAAAGCCAGAAGTCTGGGTTCTATTTTAAGAGATGTCAATTTACTCCATAGTACGTCTCTATTTACCATATCAAATGCTGCTGTAAGGTCTATAAAAGCAGCAAACAGGGGTCTCCTCTTATAGGCATATTTGGCAATTAGATGGTTCAAAACAAAGCAGTTATCAATAGTAGATCTGTTCTGTCTAAAACCTGCTTGTTCTTCTGTGAGGATGTTGTTTTCCTCTACCCAGATTTCAATTCTGTTCAAAAGGTACCTAGCATATATTTTTGCTACAATGTCAATCAGGCTGATGGGCCTATAATTACTAGGATCCTTTTTATTCCCTTTTTTATATATAGGGACAACTATTGCCATCTTCCACCCGTCTGGTATATGGCAGGTGTTATTTATGTGTGTAAAAAGACCTGCTAATACAGGGCCCCACCAGTTGGGAAATTTCTTAAATAATTCTGCTGGTAAAAAATCCTCGCCTGGGGCTTTATTGCTCTTTAAGCTTTTAATGATGGACTGTATCTCCTTTTCTGAAACTGGTGGCCAAGGGGGGAGGGTTCTCGGATTTACCAAATCACTGTTTAAAAATAATTTCTTTACCGGTTCGGTGGGGGCAAACAAGCACTGATAATAATTCTCCCAGTCCGCAGCAGAGATTGGTATGTCAAATGCAAATCTCCGTTCCTTCAGAATACCTGCTACTGAGTGCCAAAATAATACTGAATTATGACTTCTGGCAGCCAACTCAAGTTCTGACCAGATTGAAATGGCAAAACGTTTTTTCTTTAATGTTATAGTTTTTTTATATTCCCTTCAACTTCACTTCACATTCTAGGATGTCTGGCTCAAGGTCAGTGACCACCTCATTGTGATTATCAGGGATGTTAAGCTCATTCTTGTATAGTTCTTCTGTGTAATTTTGCCATCTCTTCTTAATCTCTTCTGCCTCTGTTAGGTCCCTGCCATTTTGGTCCTTTATCATGCCCATTTTTGCATGAAACGTTCCCTTCATCTCTCCAATTTTCTTGAAAAGATCTCTGGTCCACCCTATTCTATTGTTTTCTTCTATTTCTTTGCACTGTTCATTTAAGAAGGCATTCTTATCTCTTCTAGCTATTCTCTGGAATTCTGCATTCAATTGGGCATATCTTTCTTTTTCTCCCTTGCCTTTTGCTTCCCTCCTTTCCTCATCTATTTGCAAAGCTTCCTCAGACAGCCATTTTGCTTTCTTGCATTTCTTTTTCTTTGGGATGGTTTTAGTTGCTACCTCTTGTACAATGTTGCGAACCTCTGTCCATAGTTCTTCAGGCACTCTGTCTATCAGATCTAATTCCTTAAATCTATTTGTCACCTCTGCTGTATATTCAACAGGGATATGATTTAATTCATACCTGAGTGGCCTAGTGCTTTTCCCTACTTTCTTCAGTTTAAGCCTAAACTTTGCAATGAGAAGCTCATGGTCTGAGCCACAGTCAGCTCCTGGTCTTGTTTTTACTGACTGTATAGAGCTTCTCCATCTTTGGCTGCAGAGCATATAGTCAATCTGATTTCTGTGTTGACCGTCTGGTGATGTCCATGTGTAGAGCCGTCTCTTGGGTTGTTGGAAAAGAGTGTTTGCTATGAACATCGTATTCTCTTGACAAAATTCTATCAGCCTGTGCCCTGCTTCATTTTGTACTCCAAGGCCAAACTTGCCTGTTATTCCAGTTATCTTTTGGCTTCCTACTTTAGCATTCCAATCCCCCATGATGATAAGGACATCATTTTTTGGTCTTAGTTCTATAAGGTGCTGTAGGGCTTCATAGAACTGGTCAATTTCATCCTCTTCAGCACCGGTGGTTGGGGCATAGACTTGGACTACTGTGATATTGAATGGTTTGCCTTGGATTCGAACTGAGATCATTCTGTCATTTTGAGGATTGTATCCCAGTATTGCTTTTCCTACTCTTTTATTGACTATGAAGGCTACTCCATTTCTTCTGAGGGATTCTTGCCCGCAGTAGTATACCTGATGGTCATCTGAATTAAATTCACGCATTCCTGTCCATTTTAGTTCGGTGATACCTAAGATGTCGATGTTCAGTCTTGTCATCTCGTTTGACCACGTCCAGCTTTCCTTGATTCATGGATCTTACATTCCAGGTTCCTATGGAGAAAAAATCTTTACAGCATCGGACTTTCCTTTCACCACCAGACATATCCACAGCTGAGCGTCCTTTCGGCTTTGGCCCAGTCGCTTCATTCTTTCTGGCGCTACTAGTACTAGCCCTCTGCTCTTCCCCAGTAGCATATTGGATGCCTTCCGACCTGAGGGGCTCATCTTCCAGCGTCATATCGTTTTGCCTTTTGGTACTGTCCATAGGGTTTTCATGGCAAAGATACTGGAGTGGGTTGCCATTTCCTTCTCCAGTGGATCACGTTTAGTCAGAACTCTCTGCTATGACCTGTCCGTCTTGGGTGGCCCTGCACGGCATAGCTCATAGCTGTCGGGCCTCGGGAGCCCGACACTCGAAGGGGGGCCCCTCCACCCCCCCGGCACCCCCTGCCTTCCTCCCGCCGAACTCACCAGGCTCCATGGCGGCCCAGAAAGCTCCGGGGGCCGCGCCGCCACTTCCACCGCCTCCATACGTGCCGCGGCTGCTGTCCTTGCCCGGCGGCGTGTCTGCACACGGCTCCCCGGCTCGGAAGGCTCCGGGACCCGCGCCGCCACTTCTGCCGCCTCCGGACGCGCCGCGGCTGCTGTCCTTGCCCAGCGGCGCGTCTGCACACGGCTCCCCGGCTCGAAAGGCTCCGGGGCCCGCGCCGCCACTTCTGCCGCCTCCAGACGCGCCGCGGCTGCTGTCCTCGCCCGGCGGCATGTTTGCGCAAGGTTCCCCGGCTCGGAAGGCTCCGGGACACGCGCCGCCACTTCCGCCGCCTCCAGACGCGCCGCGTCTGCTGTCCTCGCCCGGCGGCGCGTTTGCGCAAGGTTCCCCGGCCTGCGGCATGCCCGGTAGAGGCTCGGGTCGACTCAGCGTCTCAGCGGCCTGGGAGGTTTCGAGAGCTTCGGCCTCGCAGCGGACTGCTTCGGAGACTCCGCCGTTGCGGCTGTCTCCTCTGGCCGACGCCATGCCTGCGCAGGACTGTGTAGTTCGGGAGCTGGCGACGCCGTTAGGGGACGGGTCCCTCCCCGCTGCGGTGACCGGGTGGCTGGGGCCCTCGGCCGTGGACGACGACAGGGGGGTTCGGAGTTGGGCGCGGCAGGGAGTGGGTGAGGGGGAGGAGCACGGTGGCGGCAACACATGGGAGGGGGCTTACCTGACCGGGCGTCGGGCGAAAGGCCTTGTAGGGGAGGGGTGGGGAAGTTATAGAGAATGGGAGGGCGGGGGCATGTTTGGGTGGAGTATGGGTGGGGTTTTCGGGTGTGTATATAGTAGCGTTGGCTGCAGGTAGTAGCCAACGCTGGCTTTGTTTCTTGTTGCGGCTGTTGCCCTGAAGAATAAAGTGCTTCTAGACCGCAGCGGAAGTCTCTCGTTCCTGTGTTCGGCTCCCTGCCCTGCTTGCTGCAGGACGAGTTTTGACAGAAAGCCAGCGTTTTCATAGCACTGCGGCCTTTCTGCCTTTCTGCTGTGTTCCGTTTGTGCGCCATGGCAGAGGGTTTGCAAGGGGCCGCTTTGGAGACTGGATTGGAGGAGGCTGGCGTGGCCGGGGCGGAGGCGACACCCCCTGCGGAGAGGGATGTGGAGGACGCCCAGCCAGCTGTGCGGCCTAAGGTGCGGGAAGTGCCACCAGCAGACCCTGTGGTGGAGTCCCAGGGTGCTAGTAGCCAGACCCTGGGGGGGGAGTGGTGGCTGAGCTCGATCCTGGGGCGCACGGGACTCGAGCAAGGACGAACGGGCCGGCCCGGTGGGGCTCCACTGGGTTGGAGGGAGCGTCGGCTGACCGATGACGACGGCGAGGAATGCAGCTATTCAACCGCACCGGGGAGCCAGACTATGGACGTGCTGCGCGGTAGGTTTGGAGAAGTCGGGGCACGTGACGGCGGTTCCTGGGCGGCCATGGGCCCTGAAGAAGACACGGGACAGTGGTCTCTTGGGGGGGCACCCAGTCAGCCAGCAACGTCCCGTTTCCGACTGGCCAGCCCGAAGTTCAAGGCGCCTGGGGAGGGTGGCGTTTGGGCCCCATCCACGCGAGCACAAGGAGGGCGTGATGCATGGCCAACGCCTGACCGAGGCCCTGGACGTCCGGCGCCCAGGTCGGTGGGGGTGTCCCAGGCTCAGACCCGTCCACCTGTCGGGCATTGGGGTCCGGGTGTGGTGTGGGGACCTCCACCGCTCACCATAACCTATGATGGGCATCCCGACCGCCTGGCTATGTTCCTGGGTCAGGTGATTAACCATCTGGACGGGTATGCCCAGGCCTACACATCACAGTGGGCGATGGTGGTGGCGGTCACCACGTGCCTTCAGGGAGAGGCTGCAACCTGGGCAGCGGATCTTTACAGTGACCACGCCCGTGAACTCGGGGACGTGGGGCTGTTCCTGGAAGCCCTGCGCGTCCGCTTCGAGGATGTTTCTCGTATACATCGTGCGGAAGCTGAAGTTTTAGCCATCAGGCAGCGGGGACGGCCAGCAGAGGAGTATGTGCTCGAGTTCCGCAGGGTTGCGGGCAGGTTGCGCTCGTGGCCCGAGCGCTTGCTGGTGCACCACTTTCGGGCCGGCCTTGATGGAGCTCTCCGGCGGGCATGTGTGGTGCGGGGGGTTCCTGCACGGCTTCAAGATTGGTTCCGGGTGGCGGTGGAGCTAGATATTGGGTTGCAGGACACCCGGGGCAGGCCTGTAGTGGGCCCTGGAGCCTGGAGGGCCCCGGAGGGGCCGAAAACCGAGGGCCGGAAGCCCGGGCCGGCGGTGACACAACCCGGCCCCCTACCGGCGCCCCGTCCAACATTCCGCTGCTTCCGATGCGACCAACCGGGCCACCGGGCAGTGGACTGCCCGTTACCTCCGCCACGGCCAGGGCCCAACCCTCCGGTGGCGCGGGTCCCGACCCCCAGGAGAGCTGCGGAACGCTCCAGAACAGCGTACCAGGTGGCCGACAAGACACCCCGAACATCAACACCGGTGCGTCCAGAGGGGCCGGCGGATGGACGGACTGACAGATCCGATGGGTCTGAGGATCATGAGTACGAGGAGGACCCGATGGTAAGCGCTCCGGTGTGCCCTTTTGTGCTGCCTGTGGCATTGATAAGCCCACGAACAGGCGAGAGGAGGGAGTGTAAGGCTTTGATTGATACAGGCAGCACGCGCTGCCTTATCAGCCTGGTAATGGCAAGGGAGGCCGGCATCCCCCTTCAGCGGCTCCCCAAACCTCTCCGGTTCCAGCAGGTAGACGGGTCCCTTCTGGGTGGGGCACCCATTACGCACGTAACAGCACCGGTGAGATTGGAATTGGGTACACACTGGGAGACCCTCCGGTTTGTCGTGGTGCCGTCCATGACGGAGGCAGTCATTCTGGGGCTCACGTGGTTGGACAGGTGGGGCCCCACGGTTTGGTGGGAGGGGGGGTGCCGACACCTTCGTCTCGGGACAGGGCCCCAGCCTCTTGCAAAGCATTCCTTCATGGGTCCGGAGGGGATCGGTGGGCCAGAGGGGGCCGCGGGGATGGGAGCTGGGCTTGAGACACAGGTGCCGCGGGAGTACAGCGATCTCGCAGATGTCTTCGATGAGAGAGAGTGTGATGCCTTGCCACCCCACCGCCCCACGGACTGCGCCATCGAACTGGAGGCAGGGGCAAAACTGCCGAAACCCCGCATGTACGCAATGGCACCCCGGGAGATGCAGGAGCTCCGCCAATACATAGACAAAAACCTGCGGAGGGGGTTCATCCAGCCCGCCCGGTCCAAGATGGCGGCCCCTGTCCTGTTCAGGGAGAAGAAGGATGGGACCCTAAGACTGTGCGTTGATTACCGGGGGGTTAACGCGGTATGTGTAGAACACTTGTACCCCCTCCCTTTGGTGAAGGACCTTTTAGCTCATTTGGCTACGGGCCGGGTGTTCACCAAGTTAGACCTCAGGGAAGCGTACTACCGTGTCCGGATTAAAGCTGGCGACGAATGGAAGACGGCTTTCAATTGCCCGTTGGGGAGCTTTCAGTTCAGGGTAATGCCGTTTGGTCTGCAAGGAGCCCCCGCGGTCTTCATGCAGTTGATTAACCAAGTCCTGCATGATCATTTGTACTGGGGGGTCCTAGTCTATCTTGATGACATCCTCATATATACGTCAACGCTGGAGGAGCATGTCGCCTTAGTTCGGAGTGTACTGACCAAGCTGAGGGATGCCCAGTTATATGTGAAGCTCTCTAAATGTGAGTTTCACAAGCCCCGGCTGGACTATTTGGGATATCGGGTGTCCTCCAACGGGGTGGAGATGGACCCGGGGAAGGTGGAGGCTATCCAACAATGGCAGGCCCCACGGACCCGGAAACAGTTGCAGAGCTTCCTGGGCTTCGCTAACTTTTATCGTCAGTTTATTCCACACTTCGCTTCCATTGCCCTGCCGCTCACAGATCTACTGCGGACAAAACAAATGGCAACATTGCCGCGGCCAGGGCAGAAGCTAGCGTGGACCACTACATGCCAGCAGGCTTTTGAGACGCTCATGGCACAATTTGCTAAGGAGCCCGTCCTACGACACCCGAACCCTGACCTGCCCTACGTAGTGCAGGCTGATGCGAGCGACGTGGCTGTTGGAGCTGTCCTTCTGCAACGGCATGCGATGGGAGAACTGCTGCCCTGCGCTTACGCCTCCAAGAAGCTGACCACCGCGGAGAGGGCTTGGGCTATCTGGGAGAAAGAGGCCTTCGCGGTCCGCTGGGCCTTGGGGACTTGGAGACACCTTCTGGAGGGGGCTAGCCAGGAGTTCGAGGTTTGGACGGACCATAAAAACCTGGAAGCCCTGCAAACACCCCGCCGTCTGTCCCCGAAACACGTACGGTGGGCCCAGTACTTTCAGCGCTTCCGGTTCTGTCTCAAGTATGTGCCCGGGGGTAGGAATTTCCTGGCAGACGCCTTGTCTCGGCTACCACAATACGATTGTCGGAAAGAGGAGGTAGTACAGGCACTGGTACCACCGCCCCGCCCGGTGGAGGGGGCGGAGCACAGGGCCAACGCCGTGACAGACGGCTTCCTGCGGACCTCTAAGGGAGCGTTGGCAACTGATGAATGGATGCCGGCGCACCCTGACACCCTCTCGTTGCGGGACGGCTTAGCTTGGCACGGGGTCAGGCTGTATGTGCCTGCGGCGGCACGGGATCAGGCGCTCTATCAATGCCATGACGCCAGGCAGGCAGGTCATTACGGGTTCGTGAAAACCCTGCATCTGGCCCGCCGCCAGTTTTGGTGGCCAACCATGAGGCGAGACATTGAGAGCTATGTGCAGAAGTGCCGCATTTGCGCAACCACCAAGCCCTCCACTAATAAACCGGCAGGCCTTCTGCAACAGGTGGCAGACCCCGTACGACCTTGGCAGGACATTGCCATGGACTTTGTGGTCGAACTACCGGAAAGCAGGGGATATAACGTTTTGTGGACAGTAGTAGACTTGTTCTTGAAACAAGCCCACTTTATCCCCTGCAAGGGGTTGCCTTCAGCCCGTCGGCTGGCCTGGCTGTCCAACACATTTACCGTCTCCACGGGGTGCCACGACGTATCATCTCCGACCATGGGGTACAATTCACGGCCCGGTTCTGGAGGGATTTCGTGCGTTATATCGGAGCAACACAGGGCCTGAGCTCGGCGTACCACCCAAGCACAAATGGAGCTGCGGAACGTGCAAACGCGGCGGTGGAGCGATACCTGCGTTGTTATGTTTCATACCAACAGTCTGAATGGGTGGACCTGCTATCTTTCGCGGAAGTAGCCTACAACAACGCAGTGCATAGCAGCACCGGGTTCTCCCCCTTTAAAGTGGTCTCTGGTTACGAGTTCGTTCCTATCGCGGGGTGTGACCAGGGGGCCTTGGCATCCTGCACACCTGGGGAGTGGATGCACCGGTTGGAGGAGGTGTGGGGGATAGCAAAGAGGGCGTTAGAGCGAGCTGCAGGGTCATACAAAGAGCAGGCAGACAGGAAGAGACGGCCGTTTGCACTTCCTAAAGTAGGTGATCTTGTCTACCTCTCCACGAAGTACCTGCGGCTACAGGTGCCATGTAGGAAGCTAGGGCCGAAATATCTCGGACCGTTCCGGGTTATACAGGTAGTAAACCCTGTCACCGTCAGACTTCGGCTACCCCCCCTCCTTGGAAAGATACACCCCGTCTTCCACAGTAGCCTGCTGAAGCCTGCTACAACCACCTCTGTGGCGGTGGGGGAGGGCGGCCCAGGGCCTGTACACGGTAGCCACTATGAGGTACAGGAGATCCTGGACTCCCGGAAACGGAGGGGGCGGGTGCAATACTTGGTGCTCTGGAAGGGGTACCCCATGGAGGAGGGCACCTGGGTACGGGATGGGGATGTGTGCGCACCACGCCTTCTCCGCGCTTTCCACCGGAAACATCCAGGGAAGCCGGGGGGGACCCAGGGGGGGACTGCTGGTCATGTTACGGACTACTCACCTCTCTCTCCTTGCATTCCAGGTGGGCCCCTGGTAGAGGGGGCAGCATGTCGGGCCTCGGGAGCCCGACACTCGAAGGGGGGCCCCTCCACCCCCCCGGCACCCCCTGCCTTCCTCCCGCCGAACTCACCAGGCTCCATGGCGGCCCAGAAAGCTCCGGGGGCCGCGCCACCACTTCCGCCGCCTCCAGACGTGCCGCGGCTGCTGTCCTCGCCCGGCGGCGCGTCTGCACACGGCTCCCCGGCTCGGAAGGCTCCGGGACCCGCGCCGCCACTTCTGCCGCCTCCGGACGCGCCGCGGCTGCTGTCCTCGCCCGGCGGCGCATCTGCACACGGCTCCCCGGCTCGAAAGGCTCCGGGACCCGCGCCGCCACTTCTGCCACCTCCAGACGCGCCGCGGCTGCTGTCCTCGCCCGGCGGCGCGTTTGCGCAAGGTTCCCCGGCCTGCGGCATGCCCGGTAGAGGCTCGGGTTGACTCAGCGTCTCAGCGGCCTGGGAGGTTTCGAGAGCTTCGGCCTCGCAGCGGACTGCTTCGGAGACTCCGCCGTTGCGGCTGTCTCCTCTGGCCGACGCCATGCCTGCGCAGGACTGTGTAGTTCGGGAGCTGGTGACGCCGTTAGGGGACGGGTCCCTCCCCGCTGCGGTGACCGGGTGGCTGGGGCCCTCGGGCGTGGACGACGACAGGGGGGTTCGGAGTTGGGCGCGGCAGGGAGTGGGTGAGGGGGAGGAGCACGGTGGCGGCAACACATGGGAGGGGGCTTACCTGACCGGGCGTCGGGCGAAAGGCCTTGTAGGGGAGGGGTGGGGAAGTTATAGAGAATGGGAGGGCGGGGGCGTGTTTGGGTGGAGTATGGGTGGGGTTTTCGGGTGTGTATATAGTAGCGTTGGCTGCAGGTAGTAGCCAACGCTGGCTTTGTTTCTTGTTGCGGCTGTTGCCCTGAAGAATAAAGTGCTTCTAGACCGCAGCGGAAGTCTCTCGTTCCTGTGTTCGGCACCCTGCCCTGCTTGCTGCAGGACGAGTTTTGACAATAGCTTCATTGAATTACTCAAGCCCCTTCGCCACGACAAGGCAGTAATCCATGAAGGGGAGACTGAGCACTAGAACCTGTCTATTGGACCCATGTCCCTCCTGGCTTGTTTCGGCCGCTGGGGAGGTGACAGGGGCTTGGCTCCAGGCAGTTGTCAATGCTTCATTGATGGAGGGTGTCTCCCCTCTGCCTTAAAAGAGGCGGTGCTGAGACCCCTTCTCAAGAAGCCTGCTCTGGACCCAGCCTCCTTGCTAAGTTTGTATCCACATATCGCTGCATCTCCTCCATTTCAAGGGGGGACATAGCGTACATTCTTGGTCGGGGGAGTTTGGCCCCTGGTAACAGTGCAATGGAACAATCATTGGGATGGTGAGGAGGCAAGGTATCGCATTCTTTCTGTCGGGCCTGGCACGCCCGACATTCGGACGGGCCGCGGGGTGACTCGCCAGACCGCCGACTCCCGCGGAGCACCCCGCCAGGCCCCGAAGCCCACCGCCGACGCCCACGGAGCAACCCGCCAGGCCCCAAAGCCTCCCGCCGGCGCCCGTGGTCACCCGGAGGGCCGGCACAGCATACGCCCCCCCCCAGCACTCCGGCAACCGCCCGCCCGCTACAAAGTGTCCTACCGGGCTCCAGGGATGTTCGCCGGCTTCCTCGCCTCTCCGCTGAGCTGCCGGGCTCCGGAAACGGCCGGCCACGCCCACGCCATCCCGACGGATCGGGGATAGGAGCAGCTGGGAGAACGGCACAGCAGCGGCCCGCCTGTCAGCTGGGGAGGCCGCGGACCAGCCAGCTGGCCCCCGGAAGCTGCCAACAAGCCGGGAAGGTGTGCGGTCGCCGAGCGCGGCCACGGGGCTCTCTCCTGGCCTCCAGGGACCGGAAAAAGGGACGGGGACGTCGACACGGCCCAGCAGCCTCTGGGACTAACCAGGAGGCCGGGGAGGGGCCATACGATGGAGCGGCCGGTGGCTGTCCAGCGCCCGAGCAGCAGAACAGGAACGGGTGCCTGGGTGGTCCAGGGGGTGGCGGAGACTACCGGTGGGCCGGGGAGGGGTTCAGGGCACAACCCGCGGCGGTCTGGGGAGGTGAGGGGAAAGAAGAGCCTAGGCGGAGCTCTGGGGGAAAGGAGGGAGGTTTGGGCTGGGGGGTAACTTACCGGCTGCAATGGTGGTGGGACGGGAGCCAAAAGGAGGGAACCTTGGGAGGCGGTGATTAAGTAGGGTGGGGGCGTGGTGGTGCAATTAAGGGTGTGGTGGTGGGTGTCGGCTTTGCCGGTTACTTAACAGCGTTGACTGTGCTGTGAAGTCAACGCTGACTTCGTTTGTCTTCGAGCAACTGTTTATGCGGCTAATAAACGTGGCTTAGGAGAACCAGCTCCCGTTCCGGTTTCATTCTTTTGGTGACTCGTCGGACGGGGCCTGAAAGTAAGTCAGCGTTGCTTTACCCCTTGTGGAGAGCTCTTTTTTTGGAAGTTTGCTATGGCAGAAGGTACGGAGGATTCTGCACCACTGGCTGAGGAGCAGGAGGAAGCTGGAGCTGCGGCTGGGCTCTTGGAGTCGGGGGAGGTGGGGGAGGAGGCATTGCCCTCGGTGCGGCGGAAGGAAAGGCCTCCCCCACTCGACGGCCCTGGTCCGGGGCCTCAGGAGGCTGGAGTGCGGGGTCGCAGCAGCGATCGGTGGACGCACTCCGATGGGGATCATCGAGGGCTCGGCCAAGGCCTGATGACCCGGCCTAAAGGTGCGTCTACTGAGTGGAGGGAGCGGTGTTTCATGGAGGACAGCGGTGAAGAATGGAGCTACTCCACCGCTCCGGGCAACCGTACTATGGAGATTCTCAGAGAGCGGTTCGGGGAAGTGAGGGGTCGGGAGCCTGGGTTTTGGTCTGTTCCAGATGAGTCTGACCAGGGGCAGTGGTCCCTCCCAGGTGGCCCTGCTCGGCAGTCTAGCCCGCCCCGCTTCCGTATGGAGAGCCCGAGGTACCAGGGATCAGTCCGCCAGCCTGAAGTTCATAGAGGTCCCGGGGTTTCGGCTCCCGCAACGGCAGTACCAAGCGGCACGGCCCCCTGGGAAAGTGTGGCCGGAAGACCAAGACAACAGCCGTCACGACCAGATGGGGGGGTTCCAGCCCAGGGGATGCCGCTGGGTCCTTGGGGTCAAGGGCTAGCGTGGGGGCCTCCGCCCCTGACCGCGGTCTATGATGGTCATCCAGACCATCTGGCAATATTTCTGGGGCAGGTGATTAATCATATGGACCAGTACGGCCCGGCCTATACGTCCCAGTGGGCAATGGTAGTGGCCGTAACGGCATGTCTACAAGGAGAGGCCGCGGCCTGGGCGGCCGACCTGTACGGCGATCATGCCCGTGAGCTCGGGGACCTTGGTCTTTTCCTGGAGGCTCTACGGGCCCGTTTTGAAGATATCTCACGGGTGCTCCGTGCCGAGGCCGAAGTGTTGGATCTGCGCCAGCAAGGAAGACCGGCGGTGCGTTATGTTGGGGAGTTTCAGAAGGTGGCCGGGACGCTACGGTCATGGCCTGAACGCCTTCTTGTGCATCACTTCAAGGCTGGACTAGACAGTGCCTTGCGGCGAGCTTGTGTGGTAAGAGGGGTGCCGGCCCGTCTGCAGGACTGGTTCCGGGTGGCTGTTGAGTTGGACATTGGCTTGCAGGATACTCGAGGAAGGTCTGAGGGGGTGACCGGAGCTCGGCGGCCGGCCAAAAGAGTGAAGGTGGAGGAGCGGCCTGGCTTGCCGGTGGCCAAAGCCAACCCTGTACAGCCACCACGTCTTGGTATTAGGTGTTTCCTGTGTGACCAGCCGGGTCATCGGGCGGCTGAATGCCCGCTCCCACCAGTCCGAATGGTTCCCCCAGCAACCTCGACACGGGCTTTGCCTGCTAGGAAGACCTCGGAGCGGTCCCGAACTGCTTATCAGGCAGCTGCTTATCGGGTGACGACTCCTCCCTTGGCAACCGGGCCCGCAACCACCCAGACCGTGCCGACGTAAGACCTTGAGGATCTGGAGTTGGAGGAGGATCCGATGGTAAGCGCCCCGGTGTGTCCCTTTGTGTTCCCGGTGGTATTGGTGAGCCCCGTGTCTGGGCAAAGGCGGGCGGTTAGGGCTTTGGTCGATTCAGGGAGCACCCGGTGTCTTATCAACCGGAAAACAGCGGCTGCAGTGGGTATCCGGTTGCAACGACTGGTAACCCCTCTTCGTTTCCAACAAGTGGATGGGTCGCTCCTTGGGGGGGCTCCTATCACCCATGTCACCGAACCAGTCCGGCTGGAATTGGGGGCCCACTGGGAGACTCTGCGTTTTGTTGTGGTGCCCTCTATGACTGAAGCTGTTATCCTGGGCCTTACGTGGCTTGATAAATGGGGCCCCACGATTTGGTGGGAGGGGGGTTGTCGTCATCTCCGGGTGGGTCTGGGCCCCGAGCCCCCTCTCCACCATTCTTTTCTGGGGCCGGGGGACACGGGGACGCGGGAGAAGGTTTGCGGGGCCAAGGATGACTCGAAGGTGCGGGTACCCCGGGTTTACTCCGATTTAATGGACGTCTTCGATGAGCGGGAGTGCAATTCGTTACCACCCCACCGGCCGACGGATTGTGCCATTGAGTTCGAACCTGGGGCCAAATTGCCTAAGCCCCGTATGTACGCCATGTCCCCGAAGGAAATGCAGGAGTTACGGCGGTACATAGATAAGAACTTGGAGAGAGGGTTTATCCAACCAGCACGATCTTGGGTGGCGGCGCCAGTACTTTTTCGCGAGAAGAAGGATGGGGGCTTGCGCTTGTGTGTAGACTACCGGGGGGTTAATGTGGTGTGCGTGGAGCACCTCTATCCCCTTCCTTTGATGAAGGACATGCTGGCCCATTTGGCAACAGGCCGGGTTTTCACCAAGTTGGACCTAAGAGAAGCCTATTACCGGGTGAGGGTCAAAACCGGGGACGAGTGGAAGACTGCGTTTAATTGTCCCCTTGGTAGTTTCCAGTTCCGAGTGATGCCATTTGGCCTACAGGGAGCTCCCGCTGTGTTCATGCAATTGATCAATCAGGTCCTGCATGAGTTCCTGTATCGGGGTGTTTTGGTGTACTTGGACGACATCCTGATTTACTCGGACACATTGGAGGAGCATGTACTTCTTGTGCGCCAGGTGTTGTCAAGACTGCTGGAAGCACAGCTCTATGTTAAACTGTCCAAGTGTGAGTTCCACAAGGCCCAGCTGGACTACCTTGGATATCGTATATCGGCGGCGGGGGTGGAGATGGATCCTAGAAAGGTACATGCCATTCAACAGTGGCAGGCTCCGCGGACTCGTCGGCAGTTGCAAAGTTTCCTTGGCTTTGCCAACTTCTACAGACAGTTCATTCCACGTTTTGCGGCCATCGCCCTGCCGTTAACACATCTTCTGCGCACACGACAATTAAAGACACGCCCGCGTCCGGGGCTTAAATTGGAGTGGTCCACAGCGTGTCAGCGGGCGTTCGAGGAACTGAAGTCCCTCTTTGCTAAAGAGCCCGTTTTGAGACACCCCGACCCCGAACTGGCTTATGTCGTACAGGCGGATGCGAGCGATGTTGCTCTTGGGGCCGTCCTCCTTCAGCGGAGCAGTGCCGGGGTCCTGCAGCCGTGTGCTTATGCCTCTAAGAAACTGACTCCCACTGAACGGGCCTGGGCGGTGTGGGAGAAGGAGGCTTTTGCGGTCCGTTGGGCTTTGGAGACCTGGCGACATCTTTTGGAAGGGGCCTCCCGTCCATTCGAACTATGGACGGACCATAAAAACCTGGAAGCCCTACAAACCCCTCACCGCCTGTTGCCTAAGCATGTCCGATGGGCCTTATACTTCCGTCGCTTCCGGTTTGTGCTGAAGTATGTGCCGGGGGGTCGGAACTTTCTGGCGGATGCCTTGTCACGCATGCCACAGTTTGACAGCAAGAAGGAGGAGGTGGTGCAGGCACTCATCCCGACACTGGCAAAGGAGGGGGTTGGTTCAGAGAGTGCTAGACAGGTGTCGGAGGAGAATTTGAACCAGGCCATCCAAAGGACCTTGCAGGAGGATGCCTGGTTACGGAGTAATCCGGGACTATTAACTATGCGGGACGGTCTAGCGTGGCATGGAACACGTTTGTATGTGCCTGAAACCGTGCGGCCACGCGTTCTGCATGGGTGTCACGACACCAAACAGGCGGGACATTTCGGGTTTGTGAAAACCTTACATCTAGCACGTCGTCAATTCTGGTGGCCCCGCATGAAGAGTGACATCGAGCAGTATGTACGGCGTTGCCATGTCTGTGCCACTACAAAACCCCAGGTTGGGAAGCCTTTGGGGCTGTTGCAGCAGGTAGCTGACCCAACTCGGCCATGGCAGGACATCGCCATGGACTTCGTTGTGGACCTCCCAGAGAGTAAGGGTCACACCGTTATCTGGACAATAGTCGACCTGTTTTCCAAACAGGCACACTTTGTTCCGTGTAAGGGGTTACCATCAGCTCGTCGACTAGCTTGGCTGCATGGAGTGCCGCAGCGTGTGATTTCAGATAGAGGGGTGCAATTCACGGCCCGGTTTTGGAGAGAGTTCCTGCGTCATATCGGCTCGTCCCAGGGACTGAGTACGGCCTATCACCCTAGCACTAACGGGGCCGCAGAACGAGCCAACGCTGCTGTTGAACGCTATTTACGGAGCTATGTTTTCTTCCGGCAGACGGACTGGGTAGACCTGTTAGCGCTTGCCGAAGTGGCGTATAATAATGCAGTCCATAGTAGTACTGGCTTCTCTCCATATCGGGTGGTCACCGGTCACGAGTTTGTTCCCTTCGCTGAATGTCTCCAGGAGGAGGGATCTCCGTGCTCACCGCTTGACTGGATGCGTCATATCACGGCTGCCTGGGGGGCGGCAAAGGAAGCATTGGATCGGTCCGCCGTGGCGACCAAAGCACAGGCGGATAAGAAACGAAAACCCTTTGTTACACCGCGGGTGGGGGACCTGGTTTACTTGTCCACCAAGTACTTGCGGTTACAGGTCCCGTGCCGCAAGCTAGGACCCAAATACCTCGGGCCGTTCCGGGTGGTGCAGGTGGTAAACCCGGTGACGGTGCGGCTGCGGTTGCCTAAGTTTTTGGGTAAGATCCACCCGGTGTTCTATAGTAGCCTGCTGAAACCTGCTCCAGCGGCTACTGCAGCAGCAGGGGAGGGGGGTCCCGGACCGGTTCACGCTGACCAGTATGAGGTGCAGGAGGTGTTGGACTCCAGGGTGCGGAGGGGCGCCCTACAGTATCTCCTGCGGTGGAAGGGGTACCCGGTGGAGGAGGCAACGTGGGTGTCGCGGGAAGACGTCCATGCTCCACGTTTGGTCCGGGCATTCCATCGAGCCCACCCTGACAGGCCGGGGGGTAGGGGACACGGGGGTGTATGCAAAGTGAACGATGCTATAACCTTGTTCTCTACGTCTGCAGGAGGACCCTTGGTAGGGGGGGCGGCATGTCGGGCCTGGCACGCCCGACATTCGGACGGGCCGCGGGGTGACTTGCCAGACCGCCGACTCCCGCGGAGCACCCCGCCAGGCCCCGAAGCCCACCGCCGACGCCCACGGAGCAACCTGCCAGGCCCCAAAGCCTCCCGCCGGCGCCCGTGGTCACCCGGAGGGCCGGCACAGCATACGACCCCCCCCAGCACTCCGGCAACCGCCCGCCCGCTACAAAGTGTCCTACTGGGCTCCAGGGACGTTCGCCGGCTTCCTCGCCTCTCCGCTGAGCTGCCGGGCTCCGGAAACGGCCGGCCACGCCCACGCCATCCCGACGGATCGGGGATAGGAGCAGCTGGGAGAACGGCACAGCAGCGGCCCGCCTGTCAGCTGGGGAGGCCGCGGACCAGCCAGCTGGCCCCCGGAAGCTGCCAACAAGCCGGGAAGGTGTGCGGTCGCCGAGCGCGGCCACGGGGCTCTCTCCTGGCCTCCAGGGACCGGAAAAAGGGACGGGGACGTCGACACGGCCCAGCAGCCTCTGGGACTAACCAGGAGGCCGGGGAGGGGCCGTACGATGGAGCGGCCGGTGGCTGTCCAGCGCCCGAGCAGCAGAACAGGAACGGGTGCCTGGGTGGTCCAGGGGGTGGCGGAGACTACCGGTGGGCCGGGGAGGGGTTCAGGGCACAACTCGCGGCGGTCTGGGGAGGTGAGGGGAAAGAAGAGCCTAGGCGGAGCTCTGGGGGAAAGGAGGGAGGTTTGGGCTGGGGGGTAACTTACCGGCTGCAATGGTGGTGGGACGGGAGCCAAAAGGAGGGAACCTTGGGAGGCGGTGATTAAGTAGGGTGGGGGCGTGGTGGTGCAATTAAGGGTGTGGTGGTGGGTGTCGGCTTTGCCGGTTACTTAACAGCGTTGACTGTGCTGTGAAGTCAACGCTGACTTCGTTTGTCTTCGAGCAACTGTTTATGCGGCTAATAAACGTGGCTTAGGAGAACCAGCTCCCGTTCCGGTTTCATTCTTTTGGTGACTCGTCGGACGGGGCCTGAAACTTTCTCATTAAACGCCTCCGCTGGGTCCTGGTACTCGTTGGGGATGAGCAGCTTGCCAGGTGGCCATGTGTGCTCGCTCATTGGGTGGGCTAAAATCCCCTGTAACATTTGTTGAATCAATGGGGGGATCAGGCCCTATGGGTAATTTCACAGTTCTCATTCCTTTTTCCCACCAGATAAATGGCTTCCATTTGTCTAGCCAGGCTAGTCCTAGGATCACAGTCTCAGACATCTTTGGAGCTACCAGGAAGCGAATAAACTCCCAGTGCTCACCTATTTCCAGGTGTAAGGGCTCCATTAATTGCGTGACTAAAGTCCCTCCCATTAGGGAGCCACCGGCTTGCTCAAACCTCACAGGTTTGGAGAGCGGCTTAGCCCGTATGCCCAGTCTCAAGGCACATGACAGGCTAATGATGCATCAGGAGCAGCCAGTATCGACTAGCACTTTCAGGTCTACTTGTGCCCCTGACTTAGGGATTATGAGTTTAGCAGACAATAAAAAAGGTAGGATGCATCTACTCACCATCGGGTCATTCTCCACTTTGTCGTCGCTGTCGAAAGAGGGTAGAATAGGGGTGGATCCAGTCTGAGTTCCGGCGTCCTCCCGTGTGGGGGATGTGACCTGGACAACAGGTTCCTGTGTCATCCGGTTGGATTTCTCTCCCTTTAGCTGCTGTGCAGGTCTCTTTCTCACTGCTGGTCCTGGTCTGTTCTGCTCTTGGGGGAAGGGGACTGGGCATTTCACTGCTCGATGTCCCTGCTGTCCTCATCGGAAACACTTAATTGCCGGGTCTACAGGTGGCTTGGGTCTTTCAGCCCTCACAATAGTTGGAGAACTTCATGGGAGTGATTGCCATTTAGGTTGTTCTGACCTTGGCTCGGGTTCAGGTAGGAGAGACTTCTTATAGAGTGCAAGCTGAACATATAATTTCACCGCTGCCTGGTACCATTCATGCAGTTGGTCAGGCACAGCTCAGTAGATATATGCCAGAGAAAGGTAGTCATCTAACCCTTCTCTAAAAAGGTGATTTACGGATTGTTCAGGCCATCTCTCTATCCAACTGGCCAGCTTTCGAAACTCCTGCACATACTCCAGGGCAGGCCGGCCAGCTTGTTTTATCTTGTGGATTTGCTCTTCTGCTTTGAGGGCAATGGATGGGTCCTCAAATCTTTCCCTCAGCCCTAGGAGGAAAAGGAGGGGGTCTTCTAAGTCAGAGGCTTGCTTGTTATATAAATTGTTCAACCATTCGGATGCTTCTCCCTCTAGGCTGGACACAATCACATCGACCATAGCACCTGGGTCCAGGTAGAGATGAGGCCAGCTATTCAAATGAGAGCATATGTGGTTGAGGAAGAAAATCAG
This sequence comes from Vipera ursinii, assembly GCF_947247035.1. Classification (NCBI taxonomy): domain Eukaryota; kingdom Metazoa; phylum Chordata; class Lepidosauria; order Squamata; family Viperidae; genus Vipera; species Vipera ursinii. Next base: position 9,475,831 of record NC_139522.1, read on the forward strand.
TTTCTCTGGGTCCCCATCGAAGGTTGCTCTGAAGGGTGGGCTCATCATTGGTTGCTGGGGCCCCCATTGCTGCTGGCCCCACCCTGGTGGTTTGGGCCTGGCCCACTTCTTTATGTTGGCAGGCAGGTATTATGATGGCCTGAAGATCAGCCATGGCTGCGTTTTAATACCCGGTTGGAATAAAGACTTCCCCTTTGACAGTCCGGATTGGACCTGGGACCTGACCGTGGTGGGAGGGCAGTCTTGGACTGGTTATCGACTGCCTCACTGGTTTGAGAGACCAGTTGGGGCAGGCTTGGCCTGGGATCCCTTACTCTGTCCACCCCAGGTTGGACTCCTCAGCCGTAGTGAGAGGACGGTTGGGGTGTTGTGATTCAGGGTCAGCCTGTGGGTTCGGCAGTTGGGTCGGACGAATCAGAGGAGGAGGGGGGTGTTGAAGACCTTGCTGAGGGGGTTGAAGATCTTGCTGATGATAGCCCTCAGGCAGGCCCCTCCCACTTGGTCACCATGGAGACCCAGCTGTGTGAGCCTGACAGTGTGGATGAAGATGACCCACAGCTGGCCCTGTTCAAGGACGCCCGATGCAGGAGGCAGTCAAGTAGGAGTAAACAGAGGAAGGCTGTGGGGCTTCTCGGAAGGAGGCAGAGAGAGGCCACGCCCTGAACTCTTTATAAAGGGAATGTTTGGGGAGGGCTGGTTTGCTGAAAGCAACCGCTCAGATAGTGTTTCAAAGCTCCTGTATCTTGGTGCGTGTCTTGTTTGTTTTTTGTAGTAATAAATTTGGCAGACGTCATTCCAGACTCTTGCCGTTTATAAAGGGGTTGCCTTTTCTGCAGGGCCGGTAGCAGGCTGGTACAGAACAGTTTGCTTTCAGCCTCCCACCCCTTACTAATATTATGGAGCAGCTACGTGCTGAGAATGCCCAGCTCACCCAGCAACTCACTTTGCTGGCAGCTCAGGTGGCTCAACTGCAAGCTCAGGTTCATGCTGCACCCCCACCATCACCCCCACCCAGGAGAAAATGCCAAGTTGCAATGCCGGATAAATTTAGAGGCACTCCAGAACTGTTTCCTGCTTTCCTGGGACAATGCCAGCTCTTTATCAGCGTGAGAGCAGCTGATTTCCCCACTGACCGGGATAAGGTGGGGTTTGTGTTAAGCCTTCTTTCAGGTGATGCAGCTCGTTGGGGCACGCCTCTGCTGGCTCAACCTAGCCCATTGTTGGACAACTTTGTGGGGTTTTGTGATCATATGCGTCTGATGTATGAGGACCCTATTAAGATGCAGACTGCTACTCAACGCCTGAAAGCTCTGAGGCAGGGTGAATGCCGCCTACAGGGCTATATCAGCGATTTTCGGCTGCTTAGTCAGGATTCCGCCTGGAATGAGGCTGCGCTTGTGGATGCCTTCCAGGATGGATTGTCGGAGGAGATGTTGGATGAGCTGGCCCGTGTGGATATTCCCTCAGACCTGAATGGGCTGATCCATCTCTGCCTGCGGATCGATGCTCGGTTGCAGCAGCGAAGGAGTCGCCGTGCCACCCCACAGACCCCTGCAGCCCCTGTTGTGCGTGAGCCCCCAGTTCAAAGGGAGGAGCCAATGGAGCTGGGTGCCGCCAGGTCTCGTCTATCGGCGACTGAAATGAACAGATGACGATCGGGGGGGTTGTGTTTTTACTGTGGGGACCCTGGGCATTTGGCTGCTTTTTGCCCAAAGAAGCGACAGCGGGCATCAGTGACCGAGCCTGCCCCGAGAAAGTCCCCTACTTTTCTGTCGGGAAACGCCCCGAGCCCGATCTAGACGGTGTGATAGATCGGGCGTTCCACAACAACACTGAGCGACATCTTTCCGATGCTGCCTGTGGACTTCCACGGCATTTGATTTTGGAGGCACGTCTGATCCTTCCTGGCAAGCCAGAGGGGATTCCAGTTGATGCCTTAATTGACTCTGGGGCCACCACAAATTTTATGGACTCAGCATTTGTGGCCAAATGGGCTGTTCCCCAGTGCCCGGTGGATCCGCCCATGTTAGTGGAGACTATCGATGGTCGAGTGCTCCTGTCTGGGCCTATTACGGCCGCCACGCAAACATTATGTATGGCCATCAGTTCCCATGTTCTATATCACCTCAGATCTGCATTTCCCCGTGGTCCTGGGACTGGCGTGGCTCCGGGCGCATGACCCACAGATCTATTGGTCACAGAACTTGGTCACCTTCCCAAGCTTGCAGTGTGCGGACCACTCCCGCCATATCTGTGCCGGCCAGGTGGAGGGATCCCCAGGGGTTTCCTTGCCTCCCGAACTGTCTGACTTTGCTGATGTGTTCACCGAGACAGAGGCGGATCAATTACCCCCGCACAGGCCCTATGACTGCCCCATTGATTTAGTCCCTGATGCGCCTCTCCCAGTGGGGCGTTTGTACTCCATGTCGGACCCCGAGTTGGCTGCATTGCGGGACTTTCTGGAGAAGAATTTGGCTCGCGGTTTCATCCGGCCCTCATCCTCGCCAGTGTCTGCACCCGTGCTCTTAGTCAAGAAGAAGTCGGGCGAATTACGGCTTTGCTGCGATTATAGGAAACTTAACGCCATCACGGTGCGCAATCGTTACCCGCTGCCCCTCATCCCCGAACTCTTGGACCGACTCCGGGAGGCTAAGATCTTCACGAAACTGGACCTGCGTGGAGCTTACAACCTCGTCAGGGTTCGGCCGGGTGATGAGTGGAAGACGGCGTTTGGTACTCGCTATGGACATTTTGAGTACACGGTGATGCCGTTTGGCCTGACCAATGCCCCCGCCGTGTTTCAGCATTTCATGAATGACATTTTCCGGGATTTGTTGGATCAGTTTGTCGTGATCTACTTGGATGACATCCTGATCTACTCCCCGTCGCGTGAGGTGAACCATCAGCATCTCCATCAGGTCCTGCAGCGACTCCGAGAACATCGGCTCTTTGCCAAGTTGGAGAAGTGCCAGTTCTACCGGGTGACCATCGATTTCCTGGGTCACCGCATTTCTCCTGAGGGCATCGCCATGGAGCCGAGTAAGGTTGAGTCTTTGCAGAGTTGGCAACCCCCGCGTCGCGTGAAGGATGTTCAGCGATGTCTTGGGTTCGCCAACTATTACCGAACTTTCATCCCTGGGTTTGCTGCCTTGACAGCCCCCCTCACCCGGCTCCTGCAGAAGAAGACTCGGTTCCAGTGGAACGCTCCAGAACAACAGGCTTTCCAGATTTTGAAGGAAGCCTTCATGAAGGAGCCCATCTTGAAGCATCCTGACCCGCAACGGCCGTTTGTTGTGGAGGCGGACGCCTCCGACATTGCCATTGGGGCGGTGTTACTCCAGGCAACGACGCCCAGCGGTACCCTCTTCCCTTGCGCGTACCATTCACGAAAACTGAACCCTTCGAAGCGCAATTATACAATCTGGGAGAAGGAGCTGCTGGCCATCAAAGCGGCGTTCGAGGCCTGGAGGCATCATCTGGAGGGAGCGCGGCATCAAATCGAGGTCCGGACGGACCATAAGAATTTGGAAAGCCTGCAGACTGCTCGGAATTTGAACCAACGCCAGATCCGGTGGTCTCTTTTCTTTGCGAGGTTTGACTTCCGGGTTCGGTACATACCTAGCGGGCACAATCAAAGAGCGGATGCTCTGTCCAGGAAGCCCGAATATTCCCGAGTGGAAGACAAGCTTCTGCCCAGGACAGTGATCCCCATCGAGTCTTTTGCTGCGGTGCGGGAGCCGGTTGATATACGGGCTCGGATCTGGGAGGCACAGCAGCAGGAGGTGTGGGTGGCTCAGCGGAAGGAGGAGTTGGGGCCAGATTCTCCTTGGACGGTCACGGATGGACTCTTGTATTATCATGACCGGCTCTACGTTCCGGGAGGGCCACTCAGGGGACTCATCCTCAGCCAGTGTCACGATAACCCGGCGGCGGGGCATTTTGGCCTGTTCAAGACCCTGAACCTGGTCTCCCGTACCTTCTGGTGGCTCCGAGTCCGACACGACGTCCAGTCCTATGTTACCTCCTGCATCCCATGCAGGCAGGCCAAGTCAGCGACAGGGCCCCCGCCTGGATTACTGCAGCCTTTGCCAACACCCAAAAGACCCTGGGGGGCTGTGTCCATGGACTTTCTGATGGATTTACCCCCATCCTCTGGTTTTATGACAGTGTATGTGGTGGTGGACATGCTGACCAAGATGGCGCACTTCATCCCCTGTCGCGGCTTACCATCAGCCCGCGCCACTAGTCGTATGTTCATTCAGCAGGTGTTTCGGCTGCACGGCCTCCCTGATAGAGTCGTCTCTGATAGGGGGCCCCAGTTTACAGCCCGCTTCTGGCAGGAGTTGATGCATGCGTTGGATATCAAGATTTGCCTCTCGTCCACGCATCATCCTCAAACTGACGGGGGAACCGAGAAGGTCATTGGTATCCTGGAACAATATCTGCGCTGCTACGTCAATCTGCAGCAAAATAATTGGGTGGACTATCTGGCCATAGCTGAGTTTGCATTTAACAATTTGCAGCACACCTCCACACAGATGACACCGTTCTTGGCCAATGTGGGATATCACCCCCGGTTTTTCCCCCTTTCTCCCATGGACTCACCGGAGCCGGCAGCGAACAACTTCATGGCAGAGTTACAGGCGATCCATCGATTGGTGCGACGTCAGTTAGAGAAGGCCAAGGCCGATTACAAAAGGTTTGTTGATCGGTCAAGACGGGATACGCCTCCACTATCGGTGGGAGATCGGGTCTGGTTGTCCACCAGGAACCTACCGTCAACACGGCCGGTGAGAAAGTTAGATCACCGATATTTAGGACCGTTCCCAGTCGAGGCTGTCATCAATCCGGTCGCCTATCCCTTAACTCTGCCACGTTCCCTGCGCGTGCACCCAGTCTTTCATCGGTCTCTGTTGGTCCCCGAGCAACCGGCCTGTCCACTCCGCCGAGCGGAACCTCCCCCATCAGGACCTCGTGATGGAGGCAGCACCCCCGAGTACGAGGTCGCCAGCATCAGGGATTCCCGTTGGCTGAAAGGTCGTTTCCAGTACCTCATTGAATGGAAAGGTTACGGACCAGAGGACTTCACCTGGGAAGACGCGACCGCCGTTCATGCCCCTGCGTTGGTGACCTCTTTTCATGAACAATTTCCATCCCGACCGCATCCAGATCGGCAGACCCAGGGGAAGGGCCCTGCGGTGCGGGATAGTGTTGTGATTCAGGGTCAGCCTGTGGGTTCGGCAGTTGGGTCCTACGAATCAGAGGAGGAGGGGGGTGTTGAAGACCTTGCTGAGGGGGTTGAAGATCTTGCTGATGATAGCCCTCAGGCAGGCCCCTCCCACTTGGTCACCATGGAGACCCAGCTGTGTGAGCCTGACAGTGTGGATGAAGATGACCCACAGCTGGCCCTGTTCAAGGACGCCCGACGCAGGAGGCAGTCAAGTAGGAGTAAACAGAGGAAGGCTGTGGGGCTTCTCGGAAGGAGGCAGAGAGAGGCCACGCCCTGAACTCTTTATAAAGGGAATGTTTGGGGAGGGCTGGTTTGCTGAAAGCAACCACTCAGATAGTGTTTCAAAGCTCCTGTATCTTGGTGCGTGTCTTGTTTGTTTTTTGTAGTAATAAATTTGGCAGACGTCATTCCAGACTCTTGCCGTTTATAAAGGGGTTGCCTTTTCTGCAGGGCTGTTAGCAGGCTGGTACAGAACATGGGGCTTCCTTTCTGATTACCATCTCGGGTGAGACCTGAGCTGGACTAGTGGACTGAGAGATATACTTACCAGACTTAATATCACTCCATCTGGATATTATCATTCCATCGGACTACCCATTGTCAATATTTGTTAATATCTGCCCATGTCGACATTTTTACTATTGCATGGTTTGTTTGCGGTACTCTGGAGCTGATTTGTATGCTCTCAGGGGGGTTCCTCCCTCCTGGATATGACCGACCGCCTTTTCCAGTACTCCCCTTAATGACGGGCCCAATTGCTGGGACTCCGAGAGGTGGCTGGGCTTAGATAGGGGCCTCGGGTTGAGATGCATCAAGAGGCCCCTGATACATTTTTTAGCCGGTTATTTTAAAAGATTAGGGAGGGGGAGGGATAGTAGGGTGGGGAGGGAATTATTAACCAGCACTCAGTCTGGGCCTCTTAGGGGTCCTGGCGGGATGGGGTTGGGGGTGGAGGTCGCTGGTTCTGTGAGTGCTGGGGTGGGGTTTCAAATCCCCACGACGATAGGGAATGGCAGCAGGTGTCTGCACGGAGGGCCGCATCAACATCTGGGATCGCGCCCCCGCTGTCTTCGAGCGGTGGCGCGCTCTGACCCTCCGGTTAGCACCCTTTCGCCTGGGGATGAGGGTGATCAGGTCCCTGAGCTTAGGCTGGTTTCCTTTAACGCCAGATCCGTCGTTAACAAGGCTCCCCTCATTCAGGACTTGATCGAGGAGGAATGTGCGGATCTGGCATGCATCACGGAAACTTGGTTGGGCTCAGAGGGAGGGGTTCCTCTTACCGATTTATGTCCCCAGGTTTCCGTGTGCTACACCAGCCACGGGCTCAGGGTAGGGGTGGAGGGGTGGCGGTGGTTATCCAGGAGACTTTATGCCCGCGGGAGACCACCATTGTTCAGATGGCCGGGAGTGAGTCCCTCCTCCTGAGATGTGGCCCTCGGGCTCAGATGGGCCTGCTGCTCACATACCTGTCACCCAGCTGTGTGGCAACAGCCCTGCCTGAGCTGCTCGACACCCTCTCAGGGTTGGCGGTGGAGTTCCCCAGGCTTATAGTTCCGTTGGGCTCCATAGTTTTCTGCAGAGCTCCAGGAGATGAAGCGTCGGAGATGGGGTCTAGAGAGCGGTTGGAGGTCCAGCCGTTCCGAATCTGACCGATTGCAGTTAAGAACCTTTGTAAGGTCTTATCTTGCGGCGATGAGGACAGCGAGGGCTAATTACTTCGCTGCCCTCATTGCGTCCGCAGATAATTGCCCGGCCGCCCTGTTTAGGGTGACTCGCTCCTTTCTTAATCAGGGGGTGAGGGAGGATCCCTTACAGGGATGGGCCGAGGAGTTTAGCCATCATCTGACTGACAAAATCGCTGAGATCTGGGCCGGTTTGGACTCTGACTGGGCAGAGTCTGACATGGAGGAATCGGACGGTCTTGAGCATGTTATCTGGACTGAGTTCGATCCTGTTTCCCCTGATGATGTGGACAGGATTATGGGGAGGCTGAGCTCCACCACCTGTTTATTGGACCCATGCCCCTCCTGGCTTATTTATGCAGCTCGGGAGGGGACACGAAGCTGGTTCCAGGCAGTAATATCTGCCTCTTTGAGTGAGGGTGTCTTCCCCGCGGCCCTGAAGGAGGCGGTGGTGAGGCCCCTTCTCAAGAAGCCTACCCTGGACCCAGCGATCTTAAACAACTATCGTCCTGTCTCCAACCTTTGCATTTTGTCGAAGGTTGTTGAGAGTGTGGTGGCGCATCAGCTTCCTCTGTTCCTGGAGGAAACTGATTATCTGGACCCGTACCAATCGGGTTTCAGGCCTGGGTACAGCATGGAGACGGTATTGGTCGCACTGGTGAATGATCCCTGGCGGGCTTGGGACAGGGGTTGCTCCTCTGTCCTAGTTCTATTAGATCTCTCAGCGGCTTTTGATACCATCGATCATGGTATCCTATTGCGGCGTCTCAGGGGGTTGGGGGTGGGGGGCACTGTTTTGCAATGGTTCTCCTCCTATCTCCTGGGCCGCTCGCAATCGGTGTTGACGGGAGGGCAGAGGTCTGCTCTGAGGCCTCTCATTTGTGGAGTTCCTCAGGGGTCGGTTCTCTCTCCCCTTCTGTTCAACATCTATATGAAGCCGCTGGGTGAGATCATTCGTGGTTTTGGGGTGGGGTATCATCAGTACGCTGATGATACCCAAGTTTTTTCTCCACCCCAAACCAACCCAGTGATGCCCTCGCCGTGATGTCCCATTGCCTGGAGGCGGTCCGGGTCTGGATGGGAAGAAACAGGCTTCGTCTCAATCCTGCCAAGACTGAGTGGCTGTGCATACCGGCATCTTGGACTAACCAGCTTATTCCATCTTTAATGATGGGGTGAGGTGTTGCCCCCCGTCGATAGGGCATGCAACTTGGGTGTCCTCCTGGATTCGCGGCTCAGTTTTGAAGACCATATAGGAGCCGTGACCAGGGGGGCCTTTGCCCAGGTTCACCTGGTGCGCCAGTTGCGGCCCTATCTGGACCGAGATGCCCTACGCACAGTCACGCATGCGCTCGTGACCTCCCGATTGGACTACTGCAACGCTCTCTACATGGGGCTGCCCTTGAGGACCACCCGGAGGCTTCAGCTGGTGCAGAATGCGGCCGCGCAGGTTGTGATGGAGGTTTCCCGATACTCCCACATAACACCTCTGCTCCGCGAGCTGCATTGGCTCCCAGTTGCCTTCCGGGTGAGATTCAAGGTGCTGGTGATGACCTATAAAGCCCTAAATGGCTTGGGTCCGGGATATTTGAGGGAGCACCTGCTGCCGGCATCAAGCTCCCTTCATCCTGTGCACTCCACAGGGAGGGTCTTCTCAGGGTACCGCCAGTAAGAGATTGTTGGCGGACAATACCCAGGGGGAGGGCCTTCTCTGTGGGTGTGCCGGCCCTTTGGAACCAGCTGCCTGTAGAGCTTAGGACTGCCCCTGACCTCCGTTCATTCCGCCGGGACCTGAAGACCTGGCTCTTTGAGCTTTCTGGTCTGGACTGAGGGTATTAATTGTGGTTTTAACTGGTTTTTAACTAGGTTTTTTATATTCAAGGTTTAATATAATCATTTTAATTGTTTTAACTTTTGTAATTGTAGTATTGTTTCTTTTAAAAAACCTTGTGAACCGCCCTGAGTCCTACGGGAGAAGGGCGGTATATAAGTCTAATAAACTAAACTAAACTAAACTAAATGGTTGCTGGGGCTGCCACTGCTGTTGTTGTGTCTCCAGTTGCTGCTGGTCCCACTCTGGTTGCTGATTTAATGGCTGCCAGGGCCTCCACTGCTGCTGGCCTCACTGGTCCTGCTGTATGTTCAGGGGTTGCACATTTGGGTCCTGCTGCTGCCACCCTTGCTGTTGTCCTCCCACCAGCTCCTGATCTCCAGGCTTCTGTACCACCCCCAGCTGTTGCAAGGCTTCTATTAGCTGGGGCAAGCTCAGAGGTTGTTGGCCTTTCACTTGTGGGGGTTTCCCAACCTCACATTGCTGCAGAAGCCCCAGGCTGGGGTCCTCTGTCTCTATGGGTCTGGAGGGCTTGGCAGGGGACTCCTGGGGCTGGCAGGCAGTCTGATCTGCAGACAGGATTTTCCACTCACCCAGATTCTCAGTGCTAGACGATCTGGCAGCTCCCCACCATTCTGCTTTTCGGGGCTCCGGCAGTACAGTCTCAAGGCATGTGCAGTCTCTACTGGAGTGATTCCAGCCTGACGACCAGTTGACCTTTGCTAACTGTTCTGATTCTGCCCCCAGATGGCAGTTCTGTAAAAATTCGTCTTCCCACAGCATACTGTCATTGAAATCCTGCTCTGCAATGTTGGCAGCTGCCAAATCTTCAGTTCTCAGCCAATTCTCTGTTTCCATGATAAAGATTCTCCTCTGAATCTTTGCCAACTTCTCTCAAGCCCATATACAATGGCAGGTTGTTTGAAAGAATGTAGATTCTGGCATGATGTCATGGTCCCAATAAATGAGACATTTCAAACAAATTGCAGGCATATTATTTATCTAAAAAGTCTTAGTAATAAAACGAAACATCAGCACTCATGGAGGGATGCCAGAATCTGAAATCTCCTCCCCCCAAACCCATCATAACACACACTCAATCTCCGCCCTTATCTACACGTCATAAATCACATTATACAATTAGTTTTACATATGAGGTTTCACTTCCCTTTCTGTACGCGGGCTTTTGCAATCTTCTCACAACTTCCAGGTGATTCTTCCCTCCCAAATGAAGCAATTAAAGTAACAGGCTGTCTCTTATATTGTCAGTGCAAAAACATGTCAATGTTTGCAGCATTGACAGGGCTTCTGTATAATATATATATAGCTCATTGTTTAATGTATTAATGTTTGAATCAATATTTATCAGGTGTTATTTCAAGTTGATTCCATATTACTCATATCCTTTGTACTGTAGTTTCTAGGTATTTTTTCACTCATTTTGTGCTGAATACAGATTGTATTCTTGCTAAATTAGTGCAATCCAATGTTTTCTGTTTAAGTCTGTAGCATTTTATAGCTTTGTTTTGTTAAATTCAATTAAATGTGGATTATACTGCTTTTAGTAGTTTTATGTGTCTTAAAAAGTTCATTTTCTGGAGTGTCTTTCATTACCTCCTGTTCAGTGTAGAGGAGAGGAAAGTGATAAAAGCAGCTGAGATTTTGTTTCTCACACTTAAAAAAAATGAAAGGAATTTAACACATTCTGGTGAGAGAGAAGTTCCCTGAGGATGGGTTCCAGCAGGAGTCTGAAAGCTCGGAAGACTAAACCTCTGGTCCCAGTGACTGACCCAGACTGGATCCAGCAAGGAAAGTAATATTTATTAGTCCCAACTTCAGGAGGACAGAAACTAATTCTAGGCTGTATTGAACAAGAACAAAAAGGACATATGTTAAAATCAAGATGCTACTTCCTGATGGTTAAAGATGTTATAAGCAGTACAAGTTCACATATGGAAGTACTGGAGACTGAGTTGAAAGCAGCAAGATTTTTATTCATGAGTTTGCAAACATGGGTTCACAAAGGTGGACCCAGAACAGAAAATACACCAGCCTTTTATTTCCCCTCACAAGCTTAGTCCCCCTCCTGTTCCCTTTCCCATTTTACCAAAACATTCTATTGAAAACATCTCCCTAATATGGTTTATATTTCCGTTTTTCTAAGAAGCCAGGCTCTGCACCTGTGCCATCTGCTTACCACTTTAACTATGACCTTTTTCTAGCATAACTTAAGCCTTCTTTTTGTATTTCCTCTACTTGCGGTTTTAGCTGGCATTTTACTACTTACTTTTCTAATGTCAAAACTGCTCCAGCACTTATGTTTATGCTTGCACTTTAGAAGCAATAGCTACTCCATTTTATAAATGACAGATTAAAGCTTTACCTTTAGAAACAATATTAATTCCATTATTTCCCTAAATAACAAATATATTTTCTGAATGGGGATTTTATTGTCAAAGAACTTAGCTGTAGAAATGAATGGGAGAGAGAATGCTACATTATTTGCTAAAATATCATTTTAAATTCAATTTATCAGTGACTGGACTTACACCTCCCACATGGCAAGTGCTTCTTTCCCCTCCCCTTCAAAATGCCCTGGAGTATATTTAGTAACTGGTGGGAAGAGTATCACTGTGCTAAGGAAGAATGAGGAAAAATAGTTATCTGCTTGGAGAAACTCTGTTGCAGTTAGTAAGCTCCTCCATCTTTCTCTCATTTACAGTATATGTAATGTAGTGGGTCCGACGCAAGGAAGAGACGCCAGCCGGAGTACGTGTTCAGCTCTTTATTGGGGGGGTAGCGTACTGCCGGAACAAGGGCTACCTGGCCTCCTTAAATACCCAGCTAGGTAGGCGACTAGCCAATGGGGTTGGCCCTAGGTTTCCCGCCGAAACTAGGTTTCCCGCCAAAACCATCCAGGCCAACGCCCCCTGGTGGCTGTTGCTATGCAGATGACTTGGCTACATAACACCCCTCCCCCCTTAGAGAAGAACCACATTACAGCTATAGAACAAATATTATAACTATATACACTGTGTGTTAATACAATGCAACTGTGGGGTGGTCACTTGCACACATAGTCCGCTAAATAGGCAGGTGTCCTGTGGGGCCTGGTGGACCGTCTGGGTGTGGCATGGCCCTGGACTTGGACAGCCAGCTCGTGAAGCCTCTGTGCTGGGTTGAGCAGAGCTGGTTGCAGGAGGCCCTCCTCCTCTGGTTCCGGTTCTGAGTTGTTTCCAGTTTGGCTGACCTCCAGGGCGTGGCTATCCTGTTGGGCGTGTGTGGTGCACTCAGGGACCCTTCCACTGAGCTGGTCGATGTGTTGCCTTATGTGTCTGTCCCCCTCTACTCCCACGATGTAAGAGAGGGGTCCTGTTTTCTCAACCACTGTCCCCGGAATCCATGGATGCCCTGCCCCATAGTTCCTTACCCAGACCAGGTCCCCCACATTGAGAACCCTGTGTGCTGCTGCTGCTGCTGATGATGGTGGCCTATCCGTCTCTGCTGCTACTCGGTCTGGGTGTAAACGGTCCAGCTTGGTGATGAGACGCCGTCCCCATCGAAGTTCTGCTGGGCTCTTTCCGGTAGCAACGCATGGTGTAGTGTGTTGGGCAAGTAGAAATTTCGCCAGTCTGTGATGACAGTCCCTACTGATGATGCGCCGGAGTGCGTCCTTGGTCATCCTTACCATCCGTTCAGCTTGCCCGTTAGTCGATGGATGAAAGGGCGCGGAGGTGGCGTGCCTAATCCAATTCGCCTTCAAGAACGCCTGGAAATCAGTAGCGGTAAACTGAGGCACGTTATCTGATACAATGACGTCGGGGAGGCTGTGTGTGGCAAAGAGAGCTCTGAGCACCTGGATTGTCCTAGCCGAGGTCATGTTGGGAACAGGGACTACCTCCAGCCACTTGGAGTGGCTGTCCACTACTACTAAGAACAGTTGGCCCTGAAATGGCCCTGCATAGTCAATGTGGATGCGGGACCAGGGTGTGTGTGTGGCCTCCCACCTGTGTACTGGTGCGTGTGGCATCTCTGGCCTGGATCTCTGACACGTGTAACAGGCCTTGACCCGTTCCTCAATGTCCTTGTCCAGCCCTGGCCACCAGAGGTAGCTTCTGGCCAGCGCCTTCATCCTAACCACCCCCGGGTGTCCCTCATGTAATGATTCCAATACCCTGCCCCGGACTGCGGTGGGGATAATGACCCTGCTTCCCCAGAGGAGGCAACCCCTGTGCGTGGAGAGCTCGTGCCGCCTGGTGAAATAGGCCTGGAACTCAGGCCCCGGGGACTTGTCTGGCCACCCTGTGCAAACCCATGAGTGTACCCTGCTCATGATTTTGTCAGTGGCTGTGTTGCTGGAAATGTCCTTGGCATGAACTGGGCATTCTGGTAATTCCTGCAGAGCTAGGATCTGCGTTGCTGGTGCCGGGTCAGGTTCAGTGGTGTCAAGGGGTAGCCTACTTAAGCCGTCTGCATGGCCCATCTCCTTCCCTGGCTTGTGCACCAGCTTGCAATTGTAAGCTGCAAGGAAGATGGACCACCGGAGCATTCTGGGGGACAGTATTTGGGGGGTCTGCTTGTCTGTGGTGAATAGGCCTAGCAGGGGCTTGTGGTCTGTGTAGACAGTGAACTCCCTGCCATACAGATAATCGTGGAACTTCTTGATTCCGGCCACGATTGCCAGGGCTTCCCTGTCAATTTGGGCGTAGTTCCTCTCTGCTCCAGACAGCGTCCTTGAATAGTAGGCTATGGGGATTTGAGCCCCATTAGGCTCGAGGTGACTGAGTACTGCGCCCACCCCATAAGGGGATGCATCACATGCGATGCATATGGGCTTTGTCTCTATGAAGTGTGTTACTGTGGACTTGTCAGACAGCAGTGCTTTTAATGCTCTAAAGCTTTGCTCACGGACGGAAGTCCAGGCCCATGCTGCCTTTTTATCCAGTAACCTGTGAAGTGGCTCTGCAATGGCTGCCTTGTGTGGGAGGAATGTATGATAGAAATTTAGCAGGCCCAGGAATGCCTGTAGCTCTGCCTTGTTCTTGGGTGTGGGTGCCAGTTTGATTGCCCTCACCTTGGACTCTGTGGGGTGGATTCCCTTGGCATCTATCCTGAATCCCAAGAATTCTGTGGAGGGAACACCTATGCTGCATTTCTCCCTCTTTAGTTTGAGGTCAGCTGTGCGCAGCCTGGATAGCACTTCCCTCAGCCTACCTGCCAGCTCTTCTGCTGATGCTCCTGCAATCAGGATGTCATCAAAATAAGGGCAGACTCCTGGGATGCCCCTGAGTGTTTTCTCCATAATTTCCTGGAAAATGCCAGGAGCTACGCTGATCCCGAACTGCAGCCTGTTCACCCAGAATGCTCCCCTGTGTGTTACTATAGTCTGAATGTCAGCTGTTGCCCTGGTAACCGTGAGTTGCTGGTACACCTGCGCAAGATCGAGCCTTGAAAAAATGGCGCCGCCTTGGAGGGAAGCGAGAACGTGGCTGACCGTGGGGACCGGGTAAGCGTGCGGGTTCAGGGCGCGGTTCACCGAGCACTTGTAGTCGCCGCAGATCCTTATCTCCCCGTTGGATTTGAGCCGGGTGACGATTGGAGTTTCCCACTCCCCCCCATCTACGGGCTCTAAGATTGCCTGGGCCACCAGCTTATCCAGCTTGCACTCGATTTTGTGTTTGAGCGCGAAGGGGACTCGCCGCGGCCGGACCCTAACGGGGCGAACGTTCGGGCTTAGCTTGAATGAGATGGGGGCCCTGTGTACCTGCCCAGCGTCCCATCGAAGACGTCTGCGAACTCCTTGCAGACGGCCTCGACGGAGTCTCCCTGGATCCGGTGGATTGTGGAGACTGTGATTCCCAGGGCCTCAAATCAGTCTAGACCGACTAGGCTGGCTCTCCAGCCCTCTACCACTACAACCTCCAGGTTCTCTTCACGACCCTTAAACCCCACCGAAACGGTGGCCTCCCCCCTTACCTTGACCGGCGAATTCTGGAAGTCGGTCAGGGTTAAATTTGTAGGCCGTAATTTAATCCACTGCTTGCTCCGGCTGTTAATGTAGTTAAGGGTCTCGTCTGAAATGATGGAGACCGCAGATCCGGAGTCAAGCTCCATGCTGCAAGGAACGCCTTGCAAGCGGATTGTTAATCTAATTTTGGGTTTGAGCAGCCGGCGGCTACCCATGTGATGGATGGCCAGCCGGCTCTCAACATAGCCAATTCACGTTTGGGTCGGGGCCCCAGTACCTTCGAACGGCGATTCCTCCGGTTGCAGCTGGTGGATCTCCTCTCGGGGGCGGCGGCTACGACAGACCACGGCTATGTGGCCTGTTTTCTTGCCGGCCTGACACATGGCGGACCGGAACTTGCAGAGGCTGCGCATGTGGTTTCCACCACACCCTGCGCACTTCTGCAGGTTGCTGGCGTTGCTAGAGGGCTTGGACTTGTCTGGGCATCCGCCTCGATGGTTGGGGGTCGACTTCCGCTGAAGGAAGTCGATGCTTTTTCCGCCCTCGTCTGAGGCGACCTGCTGGTGGACGCTGGCTGCCTGGCCGCTGGGGTTGGCTTCCTGGACGGCCTGGACGGCCCTGTAGGCTGCCTCGTGGGCCAGGATGGTGTCCTGGGCTTCCTGGAGCGAAACCTCCTCCCTCTCGAACAGGCGCTCCTGCAACCTCGTGTCCCGTAGGCCGCAAACCAGCCTGTCTTGTAGCCGCTCCTCCAAATTTGAGAACTTGCAGGCAACGGCGGCTTCTCGTAAGGCGGAGATGAAATCGGCCCCGGACTTGTTGGGCCGCTGGTTCCTCCTCTCGAACTGGGCTCGGGCAGCCAGCTTGGATCTGCAGGGCCCGAAATTGGCGTTTAGCTTAGCTACGAGGTCCTGGTACGAGACGGTATCGATGGCTTCTGGAGCGAACAGGTTTGCGGTGACCTCGAGGAGTGCTGGTCCGCCCAGGCAGAGCAGGGCTGCCGCTTTCGAGCCGTCTTCCGAGATTTGGTTAAATCTCATGTACAGCTCGACGTGCGACAGGTACCAGGCCCATTTCTCTGGGTGGCGGGTGTCGAACTCGCGGGGTTGCCCAGCTCGTGCCATTGTCCCGTCGGTCGTTGCAGTGTGTGGTTCCATTGCCAGCGTGGTGGCCTGAGCCGGTGTCTCGCGGTGGCCGGTTGGCGGTGGTTGGCGTTCGCGTTGGGAGGAAGGGAAGATTCCTCCTTCCTTCAGCGTGCGGTGCACTCCCCAAGTGACTTCAGCTCCTTGTCGGCAGCAAATCCCACCTTCGTCGCCACTGTAATGTAGTGGGTCTGACGCAAGGAAGAGACGCCAGCCGGAGTACGTGTTCAGCTCTTTATTGGGGGGGTAGTGTCCTGCCGGAACAAGGGCTACCTGGCCTCCTTAAATACCCAGCCAGGTAGGCGACTAGCCAATGGGGTTGGCCCTAGGTTTCCCGCCAAAACTAGGTGTCAAACCTCGTCCTGCAACAAGCCTTGGAAGCCGGGGAGCCGTGTGACGACGCGCCGCCGGGCGAGGACAGCAGCCGCGGCGCGTCCGGAGGCGGCGGGAGAAGCGGCGCGGGTCTCAGGCCTCTCCGAGCCGCCCTGGAGCCGGGTGAGGTCGGTGGGAGGAGAGCGGGGTGTGCCGGGGGGGTGGAGGGGCCCCCCTTCGAGTGTCAGGCTTCCAAGGCCCGACATGCTGCCCCCTCTACCAGGGGCCCACCTGGAATGCAAGGAGAGAGAGGTGAGCAGTCCGTAACATGATCAGCAGTCCCCCCCTGGGTCTCCCCCGGCTTCCCCGGGTGTTTCCAGTGGAAAGCGCGGAGAAGGCGTGGTGCACACACATCCCCATCCCGTACCCAGGTGGCCTCCTCCATGGGGTACCCCTTCCAGAGCACCAAGTATTGCACCCGCCCCCTTCGTTTCCGGGAGTCCAGGATCTCCTGTACCTCATAGTGGTTGCCGTGTACAGGCCCTGGGCCGCCCTCCCCTGCCGCCACAGAGGCGGTTGTAGCAGGCTTCAGCAGGCTACTGTGGAAGACGGGGTGTATCTTTCCAAGTAGGGGGGGTAGCCGAAGTCTGACGGTGACAGGATTTACTACCTGTATAACCCGGAAGGGTCCGAGATACTTGGGCCCTAGCTTTCTACATGGCACCTGTAGCCGCAGGTATTTCGTGGAGAGGTAGACAAGATCACCTACTTTAGGAGGTGCAAACGGCCGTCTCTTCCTGTCTGCCTGCTCTTTGTATGACCCTGCAGCTCGCTCTAACGCCTTCTTAGCTATCCCCCACACCTCCTCCAACCGGCGCATCCACTCCCCAGGTGTGCAGGATGCCGGGGCACCCTGGTCGCACCCCGCGATAGGAACGAACTCGTAACCAGATACCACTTTAAAGGGGGAGAACCCAGTGCTGCTATGCACTGCGTTGTTGTAGGCTACTTCCGCGAAGGATAACAGGTCCACCCATTCAGACTGTTGGTATGACACATAACAACGCAGGTATCGCTCCACCGCCGCGTTTGCACGTTCCGCAGCTCCATTCGTGCTTGGGTGGTACGCCGAGCTCAGGCCCTGTGTTGCTCCAATATAACGCACGAAATCCCTCCAGAACTGGGCCGTGAACTGTACCCCACGGTCGGAGATGATACGTCGTGGCACCCCGTGGAGACGATATATATGTTGGACAAACAGCCAGGCCAGCCGACGGGCTGAAGGCAATCCCTTACAGGGGATAAAGTGGGCTTGTTTCGAGAACAAGTCTACTACTGTCCACAAAACGTTATATCCCCTGCTTTCCGGTAGCTCGACCACAAAGTCCATTGCAATGTCCTGCCAAGGTCGTACGGGGTCTGCCACCTGTTGCAGAAGGCCTGCCGGTTTATTAGTAGAGGGCTTAGTGGTTGCGCAAATGCGGCACTTCCGCACGTAGCTTTCAATGTCCCGTCTCATGGTTGGCCACCAGAACTGGCGGCGGGCCAGATGCAGGGTTTTCACGAACCCGTAATGACCTGCCTGCCTGGCGTCATGGCATTGGTAGAGCGCTTGATCCTGTGCCGCTGCAGGCACATACAACCTGGCCCCGTGCCAAGCTAAACCGTCCCGCAACGAGAGGGTGTCGGGGTGCGCCTGCACCCATTCATCAGTCGCCAATGCTCCCTTACAGGTCCGCAGGAAACCGTCTGTCACGGCGTTGGCCCTGTGCTCCGTCTCCTCCACCGGGCGGGGCGGCGGTACCAGTGCCTGTACTACCTCCTCCTTCCGACAATCGTACTGTGGTAGCCGAGACAAGGCGTCCGCCAGGAAATTTCTACCCCCGGGCACATACTTGAGGCGAAACCGGAAGCGTTGAAAGTACTGGGCCCACCGTACGTGTTTCGGGGACAGATGGCGGGGTGTTTGCAGGGCTTCCAAGTTTTTATGGTCCGTCCAAACCTCGAACTCCTGGCTAGCCCCCTCCAGAAGGTGTCTCCAAGTCCCCAAGGCCCAGCGGACCGCGAAGGCCTCTTTCTCCCAGATAGCCCAAGCCCTCTCCGCGGTCGTTAGCTTCTTGGAGGCGTAAGCGCAGGGCCGCAATCCTCCCTTTGCATGCCGTTGCAGAAGAACAGCTCCAACAGCCACGTCGCTCGCATCAGCCTGTACTACATAGGGCAGGTCAGGGTTCGGGTGTTGCAGGACGGGCTCCTTAGCAAACTGCGCCTTGAGCGCCTCAAAAGCCCGCTGGCATGTAGTGGTCCACGCAAGCTTCTGCCCTGGCCGCGGCAATGTTGCCATCTGTTTAGTCCGCAGTAGATCCGTGAGCGGCAGGGCAATGGAAGCGAAATGTGGAATAAATTGTCGATAAAAGTTAGCGAAGCCTAGAAAACTCTGCAACTGTTTCCGGGTCCGTGGGGCCTGCCACTGTTGGATAGCCTCCACCTTCCCCGGGTCCATCTCCACCCCGTTGGAGGACACCCGATATCCCAAATAGTCCAGCCGGGGCTTGTGAAACTCACATTTAGAGAGCTTCACATATAACTGGGCGTCCCTCAGCTTGGTCAGCACACTCCGAACTAAGGCGACATGCTCCTCCAGCGTTGACGTATATATGAGGATGTCATCAAGATAGACTAGGACCCCCCGGTACAAATGGTCATGCAGGACTTGGTTAATCAACTGCATGAAGACCGCGGGGGCTCCTTGCAGTCCAAACGGCATTACCCTAAATTGAAAGCTCCCCAACGGGCAGTTGAAAGCCGTCTTCCATTCATCACCAGCTTTAATCCGGACACGGTAGTACGCCTCCCTGAGGTCTAACTTGGTGAACACCCGGCCCGTAGCCAAATGAGCTAAAAGGTCCTTCACCAAAGGGAGGGGGTACAAGTGCTCTACACATACTGCGTTAACCCCCCGATAATCAACGCACAGTCTTAGGGTCCCGTCCTTCTTCTCCCTGAACAGGACAGGGGCCGCCATCTTAGACCGGGCGGGCTGGATGAACCCCCTCCGCAGGTTCTTGTCTATGTATTGACGAAGCTCCTGCATCTCCCGGGGTGCCATTGCGTACATGCGGGGTTTCGGCAGTTTTGCCCCTGGCTCCAGTTCAATAGCGCAGTCCGTGGGGCGGTGGGGTGGCAAGGCATCACACTCTGTCTCATCGAAGACATCTGCGAGATCGCTGTACTCCCGTGGCACCTGTGTCTCAAGGCCAGTTCCCACCCCTGCGGCCCCCTCTGGCCCACCGATCCCCTCCGGACCCAAGAAGGAATGCTTTGCAGGAGGCTGGGGCCCTGTCCCGAGACGGAGGTGTCGGCATCCCCCTTCCCACCAAACCGTGGGGCCCCACCTGTCCAGCCACGTAAGCCCCAGGATGACTGCCTCCGTCATAGACGGCACCACGACAAACCGGAGAGTCTCCCAGTGTGTACCCAATTCCATTCTCACCGGTGCCGTTACATGTGTAATGGGTGCTCCACCCAAAAGGGACCCGTCTACCTGCTGAAATCGGATAGGTTTGGGGAGCCGCTGAAGGGGAATACCGGCCTCCCTTGCCATCACCAGGCTAATAAGGCAGCGCGTGCTGCCTGTATCAATCAAAGCCTTACACTCCCTCCTCTCGCCTGTTCGTGGGCTTATCAATACCACAGGCAGCACAAAAGGGCACACCGGAGCGCTTACCATCGGGTCCTCCTCGTACTCGTGATCCTCAGACCCATCAGATGTGTCAGTCCGTCCATCCGCCGGGCCCACTGGACGCACCGGTGTCGATGTTCGGGGTGTCTTGTCGGCCACCTGGTACGCTGTTCTGGAGCGTTCCGCAGCTCTCCTGGGGGTCGGGACCCGCGCCACCGGAGGGTTGGGCCCCGGTCGTGGCGGAGGTACCGGGCAGTCCACTGCCCGGTGGCCCGGTTGGTCGCAGCGGAAGCAGCGGATTGTTGGACGGGGCGCCGGTAGGGGGCCGGGTTGTGTCGCCGCCGGCTCGGGCTTCCGGCTCTCGGTCTTCGGCCCCTCCGGGGCCCTCCAGGCTCCAGGGCCCACTACTGGCCTGCCCCGGGTGTCCTGCAACCCAATATCTAGCTCCACCGCCACCCGGAACCAATCCTGAAGCCGTGCAGGTACCCCCCGCACCACACATGCCCGCCGGAGAGCTCCATCAAGACCGGCCCGGAAGTGGTGCACCAGCAAGCGCTCGGGCCACGAGCGCAACCTGCCCGCAACCCTTCGGAACTCGAGCACATACTCCTCTGCCGGTCGTCCTCGCTGCCTGATGGCTAACACTTCAGCTTCCGCCATGGCGCACAACCGGTACACAGCAGAAAGGCAGTAAGGCCGCAGTGCTATGGCAACGCTGGCTTTCTGTCAAACCTCGTCCTGCAACAAGCAGGGCAGGTGCCGAACACAGGAACGAGAGACTTCTGCTGCAGTCTAGAAGCACTTTATTCTTCAGGGCAACAGCCGCAACAAGAAACAAAGCCAGCGTTGGCCGCTACCTGCAGCCAACGCTGCTATATACACACCCGAAAACCCCACCCAAACTCCACCCAAACACGCCTCCACCCTCCCACTCTCTATAACTTCCCCACCCCGCCCCTACAAGGCCTTTCGCCCGTCGCCCAGTCAGGTAAGCCCCCTCCAATGTGTTGCCACCACCGTGCTCTTTCCCCTCACCCACTCCCTGCCGCGCCCACCTCCGAACCCCCCTGTCATCGTCCACGCCCGAAGGCCCCAGCCACCCGGTCATCGCAGCGGGGAGGGACCCAGCCCCTAATGGCGTTGCCATACAGTCCTGCGCAGGCATGGCGTCGGAGTCTGATGCAGTCCACCGCGAGGCCGAAGCTCTCGAAGCCTCCCAGGCCGCTGAGACGCTGAGCCGGCCCGGGCCTCCACCGGGCAAGCCGCAGGCCGGGGAACCTTGTGCAGACGCGCCGCCGGGCGAGGTCAGCAGCTGCGGCGCGTCCGGAGGCGACAGAAGAGGTGGCGCGGGTCCCGGAGCCGTCCGAGCCGGGGAGCCGCACGCAGACGCGCCGCCGGGCGGGGTCAGCAGCTGCGGCGCGTCCGGAAGCGACAGAAGAGGCGGCGCGGGTCCCGGAGCCTTGGAAGCCGAGGAGCCGTGTGACGACGCGCCGCCGGGCGAGGACAGCAGCCGCGGCGCGTCCGGAGGCGGCGGGAGAAGCGGCGCGGGTCTCAGGCCTCTCCGAGCCGCCCTGGAGCCGGGTGAGGTCGGTGGGAGGAGAGCGGGGTGTGCCGGGGGGGTGGAGGGGCCCCCCTTCGAGTGTCGGGCTTCCGAGGCCCGACACTAGGTTTCCCGCCAAAACTGTCCAGGTCAACGCCCCCTGGTGGCTGTTGCTATGCAGATGACTTGGATACATAACAGTATACATGCAGACTTAAGTATAGAATCTCTATAAAGAACATCACTATAACTATTAGAGGAGAGTAATCTTTTATCTGCAGTACTTTGCTTTTGATAATAAATAACTTATAGATGTGGTGAATGTTTCTAGAGTGGTTTAGTTAATAAGGACCTGGAAACTTGATTCATTTTTAGTCTTCGTTATCTGAAATGCTGGCCTAACCAAAAACAAACCCAAAAAGATTTGTCTTAAGTGATATTTTGCATTGGAAATACTAAATATTTTTAACTTATGCCTGCTATTTATACTATTTGCAGGCAACTTTCCTACATCCAGAAGAAATGTCAGAATGAACCTGAAGGGCCAGAATTGGCTGCCTTAACATCTGAAGGAAAAACCTCATGGACAAATGTTTGGATTTTTGTTTTAAGAAACATTTGGTACAGATTGGTAGGGGCTTTTATGTTTAATAATTGTTTTGTTTCCCTCTTAGACACATGATTATCTTATCAGCCTTGATCTAAAAAAACTGTCTCTGTTGGAAACAATACAGAGTAGCTTATTTGTAATATGCCTAGAATCAGGGGTGTCAAACTTGCTTTTTCCCATTGCCGGCAATGGGGTGGGTGCAGTTTTGCCATGACACATCCGGGCCACGGGCCAGCAGTTTGACACCCCTGGCCTAGATAATTCAAGTCCTCAAGCTACACCTGAAGCTCATAGAGAGGTACTTAAAGAATGCCAGAATTCGAAGTCCAAGCCACCCGTAATAATCTGCTCAGTTTTAAGAAAATTGTATTTAACTGACCATAATTAGCCTTGTTATATCATAGAACAAAGGATAATTACACCATGTATCTGGTTTATTTCAAATGCAAATTATTGTATGTCACAGATAGAATGTGAGAATTAAGAAAGGATACACCACCAAAGAACATAGCAACATTCCCCACCAGGCTACTCTTAAACTCTAAATGAAAATTTCAGATATATAAATGGGCAAGATCAAAACATAAGGTGGTTTAATTATACATTTGTTTAGTCAACAGTAAATTTCATTTTTAGAAATACTTCCCTCAGTTACATATATATTGGATTGTAACCTGGACTGCATTTTTTTTGTTTTTGTTTTTTGAGCCATAATTTCTCATAATGGCTATTAAAACTGTGCAGATTTTAGATATCAAATCTAAAATTAAACCCACCACACAGCCCTCCTACCTATACAATATAAAGTTCCAATAGGTAGTTAAATGTGGGCAAGAGAGGGAAATCATTGATCAACTAGTAGAGAATAAGCTATTAATAGTAATTATTCCTTTACATAATTTACACCCATTATTTATAACCACCATTGTTTTGTCCCAGAGATGCAAAAAGAGAGACTATTCAGATGGTGGAAACTGAGGTCAAGTGCTAAAAAATCATATGCAGAATGCTACCTCAAAAAGTCATCTTATAAAATTCCCAGCTCCACCCAGACTGAGCTGATACTCATGATGATTCCACCTTTCAGGGAGGTGCTCTTTCCTGGGGGAGCCCAACCCTGCAATCTTCACCATTCAGCCTTCTGTTTTTCTACTATCAGCAAGACTATTGGGGGAGAAAATTCAATGACTGGAGTTGCAGAATCAGTGGATGTCACAAGGTTCTACTTCAGAATCAAATGTTAAATTTAAATTGCTTTGACATGATTACACATTTTTTGCACTATATCTGGATGAAATTATAATAAAGCTGCCACTGGCCAATGTTATATAATCTTTAATTCAGTGTCTAGCAGTGTGTGGGTTAAATTTGTAGGCTGTATATGCTGCACACAAAGATGCTGCACACAAAGGCTGTAAAGAGCTCCTCCAAAAGTAAAAGTTTTATTTTATTTTACTTTATTTTTATTTTAACTTTTTAACCTCTTTTAATACCTCTTTTAATATTGTATTTTAACCTACCTCTTTTAAACTTTTTAAACCCATTTTTAACCCATTTCAACCTTTTAAACCATAGTTTTAAACTTATTTTTAAACCTGTTTTAACAAACCTGAATGGGGAAAAGAAGGAAGAGACAGCACTCTGCAGCAGAAAGTATATCCAAGCCTTTGAAGCAGCAGAAAATGGAGGATTATATTGCAAACAGACAGTCTGCTCCAGTAAGTAACTCATTCGCAGGCACCTTATCAGATAAATTTAATTTATGTGACTCATTGGAATGGGACTTACAAACCGAACTGGAGAGCAGACAGCGTGTGGAGTTGTCCTCCTCCCTCTTGGAGAATGGCTCCCCTCCTTGGAATCTGGCAACAGCCTCTTTTACACAGGAGGGAGATGTAGCAAATTTGAAGGGGGAAAATGTGACAGACTTCCAATGTTTGCTTACAGCTCAAACTGTAAACTCAATATATAATCTCTTGTCAATTGTCATGGATAAGGTTGATTGTCTGAAAGAGTCTTTTGCAGAGTTTGTTAGGAGCCACCCAAATACTGTGGAAGGACTTGGGAGGATAACCATGGACAGACATGGGATGGCTAACTCAGAAGGTGAAAGTAGAGAAGGACCTTGTTCTCCTCCCAAAAATTTGAACACCTACAGAGAAAACACTCAATCAGGCAAAGGTCTAAGAGATGACCAATATAACTACAGTCTGCAAACTAACCAGGTTACTTTGCAAATTTATGACAAGAGAGTAAATAGAGGACGTTGGAGCAATAGAAAAGCTATTAGGCTGTCCCTGAGCCAGCTGCTCCGCTGTGAATTCACTCTGATAGATCTACTACATGCAGAGTGGCTGCCAGCAAGAACACAATGTATGAGAATTCTCCTATCATTCAAGCAGCCCACAATTCCCTCCATGCTGTTCAGAATGAAGCCCTTTCTGAGCTTTTTCTCTATATTTCCAATAAGGGTCTTTTGCTCAGAAAAAGTGTGCCCACTCCTGAAACAGCGTCACCAAGAGGGAACTGTCACTTTAAATCTAGGCTGCAACAGCCCTCACACTACTAAGCCTGAGGCTGCTGCAACTGAACTGACCCTGAGAAAGCAAAGAAGCAATATACGAACTGTGTTACCCACAGCTGCAGGAACTGCTGAGGATGTGCTAGAGGAAATGTTGATTGACCTATTCAGTGCATTGCCAGAACCTGAGCAAGTTAACATCATTCAAAGATTGGACGACCTAAAAGAGGCACTGACAACAACCCAATCTACAGCAAAGCCTCTATTTAATTTGGCTCCACTAAACACGCAACCTTGTGACAAGATATTTAATCAACAATCTGCCTTTACCTCAACAGTAAAAAAGGTGTTGTCACACAGGCTGAGAGTGGAGTAACTGCACTGACTGACCCAGCCTCTGAGAAACAACTGAAAGACAAAGGGCTTCATCACACAGTGCCCCCTAAGCTGACAAACACTAAGGACATAATCCAGCTTCCATCCTCATTTGATTTAGAAGTTCCCACAACATCTTTCCACAAGATGAACCCTCAGCCATGCCCCTCCAAAAATGGACATAAATCTACATTTATAGACTTAAGCCAGAGTACCTGCTCTTTGGGAAAAAAAATCATTCTTGGAGCAAGAGCAGAGGCACACTGGCAACCGAGATATAGAGGAGCAACAACAAGTTCTGCAACCCACGAGGAGAAATATCGAACCTCACAACAACTGTGTTTATATGGGAAGCTTAGATGATATTGACCCAGCTCCATTGTCAAGTTGACATCTGGCATTTCCACCATCTAGCCAATCAACCAAGTCAGACCACCTTGCCTCTGAGAACCCCATACAGTTGATGACCTGGAACATAGCTGGCTGGAAAAGGATGGTTGATAGCGGACTAATGAGCTTTCTTTCTAGATTTGACGTAATAGCCTTTCAAGAAACCTGGCTAACCGAAGTGGATGAACCAGTACAATTGCCAGGCTTTCATGGATGGGCCTCCCCATCCCTAAAAACAAAGAACAAAGGGAGACCCTCTGGTGGGCTATGCATTCTTATAAAGGAAGAGTTGCAATGGCAGGGAGAAAAATTATATAACGAAGATAAGTATCCGCACTTTCTAGCTGTCAAATTTGAATATGACCAGTTTGAGTTAATATTGGTAAATGTGTACATTCCTCCAAGCACATCCCAGCACTATAATTTTGAATATTGGATGGGCTTGGAAGTTATCTTAGAAGATATATCTATATTGTACCCTCAGTCCATAGTGGTATTATTAGGAGATCTGAACGCTAGACTGGGTCCCTCTCTGTATGAGCTTGCCCAGAAGAAGGGAATCACAGGGGAGTTCTTTGATAACCATCCTCAGTGGCTCTCGAGAGACTGTAAAAGTAATGCCGCTGGCCTGCTCCTAGTCTCCTTAATTTTTAAGGGTAATCTCCAAATTTTGGGAGGTAAGGACAAGAATTATACATACCCTTACACATACCACTCAGCCAATTCAAGTAGTGTACTGGATCTCTTTTGTGTGTCTAGAGATAAGGCTGACCTGTAAGTGTGACATTGCGAGGCCGCTCAGATTTAAGACCATATAACAGATGGCTCACCAAAAAGGTAGAGGTGACCCAAAATAAAAGGTTAATTTGGGCCAAAGTTGATACTAAGGCAATATTAGAATGCCTTAAAACAGAGAATGCTACTAAGTGGGCTAGAACAATACAGTCATCTACTACTGACTGGATGTCAGCCTTCAATGCATTCTCCAATCTGTGTAACATACTGAAGAAACACCTAACAGCTAAACCTACTACAAAAAGAGCCCAAGTGGGTAGACCTCGCTGGTTTGATCCTGATTGCCAGCGACAGAAAAAGAAATTGAAGGCAGCCATGAGGCTTGCCCAGAGGAATCCTACTGCCCATATACAAGCTAAGATGCTGCGCACAAGAAGGGAATATAAAAAAACTATAACATTAAAGAAAAAACGCTTTGCCATTTCAATCTGGTCAGAACTTGAGTTGGTTGCCAGAAGTCATAATTCAGTATTATTTTGGCACTCAGTAGCAGGTATTCTGAAGGAACGGAGATTTGCATTTGACATACCAATCTCTGCTGCGGACTGGGAGAATTATTATCAGTGCTTGTTTGCCCCCACCGAACCGGTAAAGAAATTATTTTTAAACAGTGATTTGGTAAATCCGAGAACCCTCCCCCCTTGGCCACCAGTTTCAGAAAAGGAGATACAGTCCATCATTAAAAGCTTAAAGAGCAATAAAGCCCCAGGCGAGGATTTTTTACCAGCAGAATTATTTAAGAAATTTCCCAACTGGTGGGGCCCTGTATTAGCAGGTCTTTTTACACACATAAATAACACCTGCCATATACCAGACGGGTGGAAGATGGCAATAGTTGTCCCTATATATAAAAAAGGGAATAAAAAGGATCCTAGTAATTATAGGCCCATCAGCCTGATTGACATTGTAGCAAAAATATATGCTAGGTACCTTTTGAACAGAATTGAAATCTGGGTAGAGGAAAACAACATCCTCACATAAGAACAAGCAGGTTTTAGACAGAACAGATCTACTATTGATAACTGCTTTGTTTTGAACCATCTAATTGCCAAATATGCCTATAAGAGGAGACCCCTGTTTGCTGCTTTTATAGACCTTACAGCAGCATTTGATATGGTAAATAGAGACGTTGTTGTTGTTAGCTGCGAAGTCGTGTCCGACCCATCACGACCCTATGGACAACATTCCTCCAGGCCTTCCTGTCTTCTACCATCTTCTGGAGTCCATTTAAGCTCACGCCTACTGCTTCAGTGACTCCATCCAGCCACCTCATTCTCTGTCGTCCCCTTCTTCTATTGCCCTCGATCTTTCCCAGCATTAGGCTCTTCTCCAGTGAGTCCTTCCTTCTCATTAGGTGGCCAAAGTATTTGAGTTTTAGCTTCAGGATCTGGCCTTCTAAAGAGCAGTCAAGATTGATCTCCTCTAGGACTGACTGGTTTGATCGCCTTGCGGTCCAAGGGACTCGCAGGAGTCTTCTCCAGCACCATAGTTCAAAGGCCTCAATTCTTTGGCGCTCAGCCTTTCTTATGGTCCAACTTTCACTGCCATACATTGCAACTGGGAAGACCATAGCCTTGACTATACGCACTTTTGTTGACAGGGTGATGTCTCTGCTTTTTAGTGTGCTGTCTAGATTTGCCATGGCTTTCCTCCCCAGGAGCAAGCGTCTTTTAATTTCTTGGCTACAGTCCCCATCTGCAGTGATCTTGGAGCCCAGGAAAACAAAATCTGTCACTACCTCCATTTCTTCCCCATCTATTTGCCAGGAATTGAGAGGGCCAGATGCCATGATCTTGGTTTTCTTAATGTTAAGTTTCAACCCAAGTTTTGCACTCTCCTTCTTCACCCGCAACAAGAGGCTCTTTAGTTCTTCTTCACTTTCTGCCATTAGAGTGGTATCATCTGCGTATCTTAGGTTGTTGATATTTCTTCCGGCAATCTTAATTCCAACTTTTGATTCATCTAGCCCTGCCTTTCTCATGATGTGCTCTGCATATAAGTTAAATAGGCAGGGCGATAGTATACAGCCTTGCCGGACTCCTTTCCCAATTTTGAACCAATCAGTGGTTCCGTGTCCAGTTCTCACTGTTGCTTCTTGACCCGCATATAGGTTTCTCAAGAGACAAATAAGATGGTCTGGTACTCCCATCTCTTTAAGAACTTGCCACAGTTTGTTATGATCCACACAATCAAAGGCTTTAGCATAGTCAATGAAGCAGAAGTAGATGTTTTTCTGGAACTCCCTAGCTTTCTCCATGATCCAGCGTATGTTGGCAATTTGATCTCTAGTTCCTCTGCCTCTTCGAAATCCTGCCTGTACTTCTGGTAGTTCTCGATCCACATACTGCTGAAGTCTAGCTTGTAGGATTTTAAGCATGACTTTACTAGCATGAGAAATGAGTGCAATGGTGCGATAATTTGAACATTCTTTGGCACTGCCTTTCTTTGGAATTGGAATGTAAACTGATCTTTTCCAATCTTGTGGCCACTGTTGAGTTTTCCAGATTTGCTGGCAAATTGAGTGTAGCACTTTTACTGCACTGTCTTTTAAGATTTTGAATAGCTCAGCTGGAATACTGTCACCTCCACTAGCTTTGTTGTTGCTCAGCTTTTCTAAGGCCCACTTCACCTCACATTCTAGGATGTCTGGCTCGAGGTCAGTGACCACCTCATTGTGATTATCTGGGACGTTAAGCTCATTCTTGTATAGTTCTTCTGTGTAATTTTGCCACCTCTTCTTAATCTCTTCTGCCTCTGTTAGGTCCCTGCCATTTTGGTCCTTTATCATGCCCATTTTTGCATGAAACGTTCCCTTCATCTCTCCAATTTTCTTGAAAAGATCTCTGGTCCTCCCTATTCTATTGTTTTCTTCTATTTCTTTGCACTGTTCATTTAAGAAGGCATTCTTATCTCTTCTAGCTATTCTCTGGAATTCTGCATTCAATTGGGCATATCTATGTTTTTCTCCCTTGCCTTTCGCTTCCCTCCTTTCCTCAGCTATTTGCAAAGCTTCCTCAGACAGCCATTTTGCTTTCTTGCATTTCTTTTTCTTTGGGATGGTTTTGTTTGCTACCTGTTGTACAATGTCGCGAACCTCTGTCCATAGTTCTTCAGGCACTCTGTCTATCAGATCTAATTCCTTAAATCTATTTGTCACCTCTACTGTATATTCAACAGGGATATGATTTAATTCATACCTGAGTGGCCTAGTGCTTTTCCCTACTTTCTTCAGTTTAAGCCTAAACTTTGCAAGGAGAAGCTCATGGTCTGAGCCACAGTCAGCTCCTGGTCTTGTTTTTACCGACTGTATAGAGCTTCTCCATCTTTGGCTGCAGAGCATATAGTCAATCTGATTTCTGTGTTGACCGTCTGGTGATGTCCATGTGTAGAGCCGTCTCTTGGGTTGTTGGAAAAGAGTGTTTGCTATGACCATCGTATTCCCTTGACAAAATTCTATCAGCCTGTGCCCTGCTTCATTTTGTACTCCAAGGCCAAACTTGCCTGTTATTCCAGTTATCTTTTGGCTTCCTACTTTAGCATTCCAATCCCCCATGATGATAAGGACATCATTTTTTGGTGTTACTTCTATAAGGTGCTGTAGGGCTTCATAGAACCGGTCAATTTCATCCTCTTCAGCACTGGTGGTTGGGGCATAGACTTGGACTACTGTGATATTGAATGGTTTGCCTTGGATTCGAACTGAGATCATTCTGTCATTTTGAGGATTGTATCCCAGTATTGATTTTCCTACTCTTTTATTGACTATGAAGGCTACTCCATTTCTTCTGAGGGATTCTTGCCCGCAGTAGTATACCTGATGGTCATCTGAATTAAATTCACCCATTCCTGTCCATTTTAGTTCGCTGATACCTAAGATGTCGATGTTCAGTCTTGTCATCTCTTGTTTGACCACGTCCAGCTTTCCTTGATTCATGGATCTTACATTCCAGGTTCCTATGGAGAAAAAATCTTTACAGCATCAGACTTTCCTTTCACCACCAGACATATCCACAGCTGAGCGTCCTTTCGGCTTTGGCCCAGTCGCTTCATTCTTTCTGGCGCTACTAGTACTAGCCCTCTGCTCTTCCCCAGTAGCATATTGGACGCCTTCCGACCTGAGGGGCTCATCTTCCAGCGTCATATCGTTTTGCCTTTTGGTACTGTCCATAGGGTTTTCATGGCAAAGATACTGGAGTGGGTTGCCATTTCCTTCTCCAGTGGATCACGTTTTGTCAGAACTCTCAGCTATGACCTGTCCATCTTGGGTGGCCCTGCACGGCATAGCTCATAGCTTCATTGAATTATGCAAGCCCCTTCGCCACGACAAGGCAGTAATCCATGAAGGGGAAATAGAGACGTACTATGGAGTAAATTGACATCTCTTAAAATAGAACCCAGACTTCTGGCTTTGATTAAAGCTCTTTACACAAGTACCTGTTTGAGGGTGCGGTATGGGGTTAATGGGGCCCTGACTAATAGGATTCACACAAATAAAGGGATAAGGCAAGGGTGTATCCTGGCCCCATTATTATTTAATTTATACATCAATGATTTGCCAGGGTTAATGAAGGATACCATGGTACACATGCCGATGATCCTAAATACTTACTGTAACAGCTTGCTTTATGCTGATGATATGATTTTATTATCATACTCACAAGTAGGATTACGTAGGCTATTAAGAAGATTCAGCTCTTTTTTTTATTGAAAAGTTTTACAGTACATTTTATCTTTAACAATCCCCCCTCCCCCCACCCCTACCTAACCCTCCCTATCCCTCCCCCCCATTCCCCCTCCCCCCTGACTTCCCAGAGCTAAGTACAAGGTATAAAAACAAAGAACAATCATAAACATCCATATGCTAAAAACAATAAACTATTAATTCTATCGCCCTCTAGCTCATATAAAATGACTACAAGCAATACTAATGTTACATATAAAAAGAAAAAAAAAGAAAAAAGAAAAGGAAACTTATTCAAATGCTAAATGAAACTTTTTAGTCCCATATTTGTTCTGAATATAATCAATCCACTTTTTCCACTCCATAATATAACGTTCTTGCGAATGATCTTTCAAGTAAGCCGAAATCTTTGCCATTTCCGCCAGGTCAGAAACCTTTAGAGTCCATTCTTCTATAGTCGGCAGTTCCTCCTTTTTCCAATATTGACCTATTAAGAGTCTTGCTGCTGTAATTAAATTCAACATCAACTTAATGTCCACAACAGTAGCATCTGTAATTATGCCCAGCAAAAACAATTGCGGACAAAACTTTATCCTTTGCTTAAAGATCTTCTGCATATTCCACCAAATTTTTATCCAAAAAGCCTTAACCTTTTTGCAGGTCCACCATATATGAAAATACGTTGCATCTTCACCACCACATCTCCAACATTTAGGTTGATAATTCGGATACATACTTGCAAGCTTTTAAGGATCTAAATGCCATCTATAAAACATTTTATAAAAGTTCTCTCTTAGGTTTTGGGCTTGCGTGAATTTTATGTTCCTCACCCAGATCTTTTCCCAAGTATCCATTGTAATAACTTCTTGGATATTCTGGGCTCATTTTATCATACAGTCTTTAACAAGTTCTGTTTCTGAGTCAATATCTATCAATGCAAGATAAATCCGTTTAATATGTGCTGGACCCTGATTTCTAATTTGCTTTATCAAATTTTCATCAGTCATTGAGAAACCAATTTTCTGGTCTTCTTTCCACCTGGCACGTAATTGAGTATATTGGAACCAAGTTTGAACAATCTTCTCATCTCGCAAGAGATTGTACGGCTTCAAACACCAGACGTTCCTTTCCAAACTTAAGATCTCCTTATACGTAGTCACATCATGTTTGAAGCCTACATTTATGTTTTCTATTGCATGTTTCGGGATTGCCCACAACGGCATCTTGCAGTCTAACTTATGTCTATACTTCTTCCAAACTCTCAACAATGCCTGTCTTAAAATATGCACTTTAAATACATTATCTACCTTCTTATCATACAACAAATATGCATGCCAGCCAAATAACAAGTTGTGGCCCTCAAGATTTAATAATCTCCCTTGTGTCAAATTAATCCAGTCACTTACTGTATTCCTGACAACGCAGCAGCTTCATAATATAATTTAAGATTAGGCATTTTAAGACCACCTCTTTCACGAGTATCCTGCATAATCTTAAGTTTAATTCATGGCCTTTTCCCTGCCCACACAAATTTATTGATACCCCGTTGCCATTCTTCCAAATTAGAATCTTTTTTTTTTAAGAATCGGTATCATTTGGAATAAAAATAAAAATTTAGGCAGGACATTCATTTTCACTGCTGCAATTCTTCCCAGTAAAGACAATTGCAATTTGAGGAACGTAAAATTCACGCAGGCCCAAAACCTAAGAGAGAACTTTTATAAAATGTTTTATAGATGGCATTTAGACCCTAAAAAGCTTGCAAGTATGTATCCGAATTATCAGCCTAAATGTTGGAGGTGTGGTGGCGAAGATGCAACGTATTTTCATATATGGTGGACCTGCAAAAAGGTTAAGGCTTTTTGGATAAAAATTTGGTGGAATATGCAGAAGATCTTTAAGCAAAGGATAAAGTTTTGTCCGCAATTGTTTTTGTTGGGCATAATTACAGAAGCTACTGTTGTGGACGTTAAGTTGATGTTGAACTTAATCACAGCAGCAAGACCTTTAATAGGTCAATATTGGAAAAAGGAGGAACTGCCGACTATAGAAGAATGGACTCTAAAAGTTTCTGACCTGGCAGAAATGGCGAAGATTTCGGCCTATTTGAAAGATCACTCGCAAGAACGCTATATTATGGAATGGAGAAAATGGATTGAGTTTATCCAGAATAAGTATAGGGTTAAGAAGTTTTACGTAGCATTTGAATAAGTTTCCTTTTCTGTTTTCTTTTCTTTTTATATGTAATATTAATATTGCTTGTAATCATTTTATATGAGCTAGAGGGTGATAGAATTAATAGTTTATTGTTGTTAGCATATGGATGCTTATGATTGTTCTTTGTTTTTATACCCTGTATTTAGCTCTGGGAAGTCGGGGGGGGAGGGGGGAATGGGTGGGAGGGATAGGGAGGGTTAGGTAGGGGTGGGGGGAGGGGGGGATTGTTAAAGTTAAAATATACTGTAAAACTTTTCAATAAAAAAAAGACAATTGCAATTTTTCCCAACTCTCCAATTCTTTTTGAATTTTTCCCCATAACTTTTCATAATTATTTTTATATAACTTTGCATTTGAGGGTGACAGATACACCCCCAAATATTTAACCCTTTTAACAATCTCAAATCCAGTTAATCCTTCTAAAAGGGCCTTTTGCGGTATTGTCATATTTTTGGCCAAAATTTTTGTTTTTTGTACATTAACCTTAAATCCAGAAACCTTCCCATATTGCATTATTATCTCCATCAGGTCCACAACAGAGCTTTCTGGCTGAGTCACCGTAACAACCAGATCGTCTGCAAACGCCCTCAATCTATAATCCTGATCTCTAATTTGAATATCCTTAATTTTTTCCGAATTCCGTATTTTTATCAATAATATCTCCAATGTTAAAACAAATAATAAAGGTGATAACTGACACCCTTGTCTTGTGCCCTTCTCAATATTGCATACTTCAGTCAGACTATTGTTAACTATTATTCGGGCAGTTTGTTTTTGATATAATGCCCTAATTGGTTGTAAAAATTTATCCCCAAAATTCATTTTATCTAAAACTTTCATCAAAAATTGCCAATTCAATTGATCATAAGCTTTTTCAGCATCTAAGAAAATTAGCGCCGCAGGGATCTGGTTGTTCCTTTCCAAAAACTCCACCACATCAACTATATGCCTCACATTATTTTTCATTTGTCTACCACTAATAAACCCGGTTTGATCCCCATGAATCATCTGTTGCAAAACCCTCATCAATCTATTATCTAATACCTTAGCAAATATCTTGTAGTCTGTATTTAAAAGTGATATTGGTCTGTAGTTTTTTACTTGAGTAGCATCTTGATCTTCCTTCGGAATCAAAGAAATAAAAGCAGTTCTCCAAGACGGAGGCACCTTTCCCCCCTTCTGAATTGTCTGAAACAATTCCCTTAATGGCTTTATCAGCTCCAATTGTAGATGTTTGTAGTAGACCGCAGTCAGACCATCCGTACCTGGCGCTTTATCCAACTTCAATTCCTTAATTGCTATAAAAATTTCTTCTTCTGTTATCAATTGATTAATCTCCTCCTTTTGTTCCTGTGTAAGAACTGGGATGCTAGCATTCTTCAAATATACATCAATATCTGTTTCATTAATCTTCTCCTTAACATATAGTTTAGAATAAAAATCCACAAAGGCTTCCTTGATAAGATCCTGTTGAAACACAACCTTTCCTTTGTATTCAATTTTATCTATATTAGAAGCCCTTTGTTTTTTCCTTAACCTGTAAGCTAGCCACCTACCTGGTTTATTGGCATTGCAAAAAGTGTTATGCCTAGCAAACCGTAAGTTAGTTGCCACCTGATCAGCCATCAACTTATCAAATTGTCCTCTTAACAAGTTAATAACCTCTTTAATCTTCACATCCGATGGATTCAAAATTAGGGCCTTTTCTTTTTCCCTAATTTCATTCTCCAGTTCTTTCCTCCTAATTTCCATATTACGTCTGTATTTATTATTCATATATATTAACACCCCTCTCATATAAGCTTTGCTAGCATCCCAAACCATGTCCATAGAAGTATCCTTGTTCATATTAATTTCAAAAAAGTCTTTCATCTGCTTTTTGCATTCTTCCACATTTCTCTGATTTCTAAACAAATTCTCATTTACGCACCAGGAGCGCCTATCTCTATTGTCCTTATTGATCTCTAACCAGACTGGACTATGGTCAGATATAGTTCTTGCACAGATCTTTATCTTCTTAATCCTAGAAAAAAATCATTAGTCAGTAATATAAAATCAATCCTAGAAAAAGATTGGTGTCTATCAGAAAAAAAAGTATAATCCTTTTCATGTAAATGTGTTTCACGCCAAATGTCTCGTAATTCCAGATCATCCTTCATTTCAAAAAAAGATTTAGGCAGTCTAGCATGACTCGGGGCATGTTTAAAAAAACCCAATTTGTCCAGCTGTACATCCAAGACACCATTCCAATCTCCCATAAAAATAAAAGATTTATAATCCAACTGGGTAATCTTTGTATGTAGTGAACTATAAAAGTCAGCTTGTTGTTGATTTGGAGCATACAGTCCAACTAAAAGCGTTTTTTTGCCTTCTAACAGTCTCAATGAAGGGCCCAATTATTGGGACCCTGAGAGATGGCCGGGTAAGGTCAGGGGCTCTCGATCCAAATTTAATAGGAGGCCCCTGGTTACTTTTTTAGTTAAATTTTTTAGGGGGTTAGGGAGAGGGGCGGGGGGTAATGGTTGTTTGACTATGGGGGGTGGCCATACAACCATGTTGCAGGCCAGGCCTGGGTCTGACTGCGTTCGGGGGGAGCGGGGTGTGGTTACATCTGGGGCTCAGGAGCGGGTCGTGGGATTACCGATTCCCACGACACTGGGGTATGGCAGCAGGCGTATGGACAGAGGGCCGTATCGTTACCGGGAGGGCCGTCCCCGCTGTTTACAAGCGGTGAGGCGCTCCGACCCTCTGATTCTTCCCCGAGGTGCCGGGAGCGAGGATGCACAGCCTCCTGAGCTCCGGCTGGTGTACCTGAATGCCAGGTCCGTGGTTAATAAGGCTCCCCTTGTGCGGGATTTGGTGGAGGGTGAGCATGCGGACCTGGCTTGTATTACCGAAACCTGGTTGGGCCCAGAGGGTGGGGTCCCTTTGGTTGATCTTTGCCCACCAGGTTTCCGAGCGTTACACCGGCCCCGGGCTCAAGGTAGGGGCGGGGGAGTGGCGGTAGTTATCAGGGAGACCTTATGTCCGCGGGAGACCACCGTCCCTCAGATAGTCGGGTGTGAGTCTCTCTTTTTGAGGTTTGGTTCGGGGGCGCAGTTGGGCTTGCTGATGGTGTACGTTTCTCCTAGTCACACAGCGGCAGCCCTGCCTGAGCTACTCGATGTCCTCTCCGGTTTGGTGATTGAGTTCCCCAAACTTTTAGTTTTGGGTGACTTCAATCTACCATCCCTGGGAGGGTCATCTGAGTTGGCTCGGGAGTTCATGGCTTCCATGACGGCCATGGACCTGACGCAGGTAATTTCTGAACCAACTCATGAGGGAGGCCACACCCTGGACCTAGTTTTTTTATCTGGACGATGGTTGGATGATCTTGGTGGGGGCTCTCCATTTATCATGCCCCTGTCATGGACGGATCATCACCTCCTGCGGCTGGTCTTCCGTTTTACCACCCCCCGCTGTGGGGATACGGAACCAATTAGATGGTACCGCCCCAGGCGCTTAATGGACCCCGATGGGTTCCAGGCAGCGCTGGGATCCCCACCTGCTTCCGTCGCTCACAACTCGGCGGATGCCTTAGTGGAAGCCTGGGAAAGGGCAGCCACTGAGGCACTGGACCGAGTTGTACCCTTGCGGCCCCTGACCCGGTGCAGATCCCAACGAGCTCCATGGTTCTCCGCGGAGCTCCGGGAGATGAAGCGTCGGAAACGGGGCCTAGAGAGCTGCTGGAGGTCCAGCCGATCCGAATCCGACCGATTGCGGTTAAGAACCTATATTAGGTCTTATCTCGCTGCGATGAGGGTGGCGAGGTGTAATTACTTCTCCACCCTCATCGCGTCCGCAGATAATCGCCCGGCCGCCCTGTTTAGGGTGACTCGCTCACTTCTTAATCAGGAGGTGAGGGGGGATCCCTTACAGGGTCGTGCCGAGGAGTTTGGTCAGCATCTGTCGGATAAAATCGCTCGGATTCGGACCGGTTTGGACTCCAGCTGGGCAGAGTCTGACGATCAGGACACGGGCGGTCTTGTCAATGTTATCTGGGAGGAGTTTGATTCTGTGACCCCTGATGAAGTGGACAGGATTATGGGGAGGCTGAGCTCCACCACATGTTTATTGGACCCGTGCCCTTCCTGGCTGGTTTATGCAGCTAGGGAGAGGACACGAGGCTGGTTCCAGGCGGTGATATCTGCTTCTTTGAGTGAGGGTAATTTCCCCACCGTCTTGAAGGAGGCGGTGGTGAGACCCCTCCTCAAGAAGCCTGCCTTGGACCCAGCTGTGTTGAACAACTTTCGTCCAGTCTCCAACCTTCGCTTTCTTGCGAAGGTTGTTGAGAGTGTGGTGGCGCATCAGCTCCCTCTGGTCCTGGATGAAGCGGATTATCTGGATCCGTACCAATCGGGTTTCAGGCCCGGGTACAGCACGGAGACGGCATTGGTCGCTCTGGTGAATGATCTCTGGAGGGCTCGGGATAGGGGATGTTCCTCTGTCCTAGTCCTATTAGACCTCTCAGCGGCTTTCGATACCATCGACCATGGTATCCTGCTGCGGCGTCTCAGGGGATTGGGAGTGGGAGGCACAGTTCTTCGGTGGTTCTCCTCCTATCTCCTGGGACGTTCGCAGTCGGTGTTGGCAGGGGGGCAGAGATCGGCCCCTAGGTCTCTCGTTTGTAGAGTTCCTCAGGGGTCGGTTCTCTCGCCTCTCCTGTTCAACATCTACATGAAACCGCTGGGTGAGATCATTCGTGGTTTTGGAGTTGGGTATCATCAATATGCTGATGATACCCAACTTTTTATTTCTACCCCAAACCACCCCAGTGATGCCCTCGCTGTGATGTCCCGTTGCCTGGAGGCGGTTCGGGTCTGGATGGGGAGGAACAGACTTCAACTCAACCCGGACAAGACTGAGTGGCTGTACATTCCGGCATCCCGGGACATTCAAAATGTTCCATCCCTTTCTATGGGGGGTGAGCTGTTACCCCCCGTGGATAGGGCTCGCAACTTGGGAGTCCTCCTAGATTCACGACTTACCTTGGAAGATCATGTAGCAGCTGTGACTAGGGGGGCTTTCGCCCAGGTTCGCCTGGTGCGCCAGTTGCGGCCCTATCTGGACCGGGATGCCCTGTGTACGGTCACTCATGCGCTCGTGACCTCTCGCCTTGACTACTGTAATGCTCTCTACATGGGGCTTCCCTTGAAGACCACTCGGAGGCTCCAACTGGTACAGAATGCGGCCGCGAGAGTTGTCTTGGGAGTTTCCCGGTACTCCCATGTTACACCTTTGCTCCGCGAGCTACATTGGTTACCAGTTGTCTTCCGGGTGAGGTTCAAGGTCTTAGTGATGGTTTTTAAGTCCCTACATGGCATGGGTCCGGGATACCTCGGGGACCACCTGCTGCCGGCGTCAACTCCCCTCCGCCCTGTGCGTTCCCACAGAGAGGGCCTCCTCAGGGTGCCTCCAGTCAGAGAATGCCGGCTGGTGGCCCCCAGGGGGAGGGCCTTCTCTGTGGGCGCCCCGGCTTTGTGGAATCAACTGCCGGTGGAGCTCCGGATGGCACCGGATCTCCGCTCCTTCCGGCGCGGGTTAAAGACCCACCTGTTTGAACAAGCTGGCCTGGCCTGATGGGGAGTTAATTTGGGTTTTAAATATTTGTATATTTTATTGTTTTATCTTGGGCATTAATTTAATTCTATTTTAACTTTTGTAGTTTTGTATTTTTATCATATGCCCTGTTCACCGCCCTGAGTCCCTCGGGAGAAGGGCGGTATAAAAATTTAATAAAACTAAACTAAAACTAAACTAAATCTATCATAACATATCTTCCTTGCTTATCTACTTCAATTAGTTCCGCTGTCAGAGTATTCTTAACATAAATAACCACTCCATTTTTCTTATTCATTGCAGAAGCAATAAATTGCGTACCCAACCTTGAATTCAACAAGTACTTTTGGTCCATAACCCTAATATGCGTTTCTTGCAAGCAAATAACATCAGTCTTAAATTGTTTTAAATATTGAAAAACTTTCTTTCTCTTCTGTGGTGAATTTAATCCATTAACATTCCAGGTTAGGAACTTAGTCGCCATTCTTGGCATCCCGAAGCTTCTGGAGCACGTCTGCCAGGACCCCTGTAACTTCCTTAGGCCGCGCCCCTCCCACAGCTTCACTGTAAGTACGCTTTGGAGGTTCCATAACTTTCTGCTGATCTTGTTCTTGCTCTTGTCTCACTCGTCTTAAAGCGGCACGCGTCATCCTCTGCTCTCCAGCAGCAGCCGATGAAACTGTAATTTGATCCCCTCCAGCACCATTCTCCTCTGTCTGTGTTCCATCAGCATCTTGA
Source organism: Vipera ursinii (assembly GCF_947247035.1). NCBI lineage: Eukaryota > Metazoa > Chordata > Lepidosauria > Squamata > Viperidae > Vipera > Vipera ursinii. The sequence goes on from NC_139522.1 coordinate 9,515,137, forward strand.
GGCTTTCCCTCGCCATATCCCTTTACAGCTTCCAGAAGTGATAGAGGGGTTGCTTTTAAAACTTTGCTGTAAAAATCACGTGCCTGAGTCACTGTAACCAGACGGTGTCTTTTACCTTCATGCATCACCACCATGCCCACTGGGATCTCCCATCTAAACTTGATGTCACATTTCTTAAGTTCCTGTGCTAGGAAGGCAAAATCTTTCCTTCTCCTTAAAATCTTTGGAGGAATCTCTTTTAAAACCAGAACTTCTTGCTCAGCAACCACAAACTTAGTATCATAAGCAACTTGAATAACTTCATCCCTAATTGCTCTCTTTGTAAAGTAAACCACCACATCTCTAGGTAACTTCCTCTGCCTTGCAATCCAGGAGTTCACACGAAAGATTTTATCTATACTTCCCTCAATTTCAGCTGCTGATTGGCCCAGTATCACTTCCAAAGCCTCGGAGATCAGCTGCTTTAAATCTTCTTTAGGATTCTCTTTTAAGCCCCTGATTCTGATAGCAAACTCCATCTGATGGTACTGGACCAGACTCAAGTCTCCATCCATTTTATCCCTTATATTTTCATTCTCTAATACTTTTACTTCTAATATAGAGTTCTTTTGACTAAGATCCTCCACTTTTTCATCCAAGCTTTGCACACATACAGCCACATTTTCAATTGTAGACAAGATGTCTGCCCTCATTGCTCTAAACTTCTCTTCCAACTTCTCTTCCATTTTCTCCTCCAATTTCTCCTCCAGCTTTTCCATCATATCTGACATTAATTGTGTTTGTTTTTCAAAGGCATCCTGTAAATCTTTAAGAGTCAGTGCCGGAGCAGGTGCGGGAGGGAGCAAAGCTTGCAACGAAGTCTGTTGCACCGGGGAAGCCCCCGCACTCCGAAGAACTTTAGAGGCTTTCGTCGCCATCTTCCCCCACTTTCACTTGTTGCGCACTTTCACTTTTAATCCATAAAATCCGTTGAGCTAGAGAGTAAAGATAAAAGTCCACTTCACCTTGACCTCCTGTACCGCTCTGCCTGCATCTTGATACTCAAAAGTCTTTCCTTCTGGCAGGGGTGGTTGCTAACGCTTGGCTCTGCTCCAAAAATCACAGAGCAGAGACGCTGCACAGCCCGGAGCAAACCCAGGCTTCGGGGGGGCTCAATCCTTCAGCCGCCCAAACTTAAAGCTCAGGCGGCCCCGGAGAGCTCAACCCCTACCTGGGGCCTCACCCCATCCTCTTCTCCCGGGGAGGGGGCTTCCGAATCACCAAAACAGCTGATCGGCGCTGTTTTTCAGTGATTCAACAAAGCTGCGGAGCGGACAGCCCAGAGATGGCTATCTTCAGCGTCGCATCACCACCGGAAGCCCAAGAAGATTCAGCTCTTATTGCCAGGATAACTCCCTAATTATTAGCAAATCCAAATTTAAAATAATGGTGTTTGGAAGAAACCATCAGAGACATAAGTGGCAATTAGACGGTGAACCAATTGAGCAGGTTAATACCTTTGTATATTTGGGAGTAACTTTTTCCAAGACTGGATCTTGGGCCTGCCATCATCAACGAAGTACATTTAGAGCAAAAGCCCGTTTGAATTTATTGCTCAAACTAAAGAACCATAGTTACCCAGGGTCCCTAGCTCCACTACTCAAAGTTTATAAGGCTAAGGTTACGACAATGCTCTTGTATGGAGCAGAAATTTGGGGTCTTTATTCAACCACACCTTTAGAACGAACACAGTCCCAGCATCTGAGATGTATTTTGGGTGCAGATCCAAGAACATCTGCTGCAGCAGTTAGAGCTGAATTGGGAATTCATACAATTCAGGCATTATCTAAAATTAGAGCTTATAAGTACTGGTGCAAAGTTAATGAAATGGAGACTGATAGACTCCCCAAATTATGCCTACTAGAGCAAATAAAACTGCAATCACAAATCTCATGGATCACCAAACTAACAAATTTTGTAAGAAGCTGTGGCCTTCCTGTTTCTTGCGTAACAGGAGAACAATCTAAAAAAAGAGTTGCCCAAAGAATTAAGGATATAGAAGCACAAACTGATATAGCTATCCTTAGTAAGGTGGGTAACTTGAAATGGCTGAGTAAATACAAATGTACTTTTCAAGTGGACAGTTATTTGAAGTTACAACTCGCAAAACATCTTAGGGAGATATTTACGAGAGCGAGATTCGAACAGCTTGATACAATGGTCAGATATGGGAGATTTCATGCTATACCGTACAATGAGCGTCTCTGCATTTGCGGAGCAGCAGAGGTAGAGGACCTGGCTCACATCCTATTTGACTGTTGTTTGTATAAGAGGGTGAGAGACAGGTATCTTGGTCTATATACCAAACGAATGACCCATTGGGATCCCCATATCAAAATAACTTACTTTATGTCCAGCCAGAACTTGAAAATAACATTCAACATAGTACAGTATTTGAACAAAATGATCCAGTTAAGATCTGCATATGTGGGACTGATTGGGGTAGATTGTAAGGGCGACTCCGAAATATAATGTTACCATATTTTATCTATATCTTAAATTTGTATTTAATTACTATTTTAACTTAAATTGTATTTTAATTCCATTTTAAATTGTATTTTATCAAATTCCATTTCGGATTGCTTTTATCTAGTTTTGGTGATGGTTTGTTGCTGGAACTTTGTACTTTGATATGGCCCAAGGGCTAATCAATAAAGTTGTTGTTGTTGATGATGAACCAACACACTGGAAGTGGTGCCATAGAAAATCCTGCCAAATGGGACTTCCAGTTTTGCACAGTAGCACAGCAGCCAAGGGATTGTGGGGCTCTGCACCCTACGGCCAATTTCTGCCTGCCAGGGTACCCTAAATGGGGCTGAAGTTGCCCCGTAGAGGCAACATAGAAGGGGGGAAGTCCCGTCGATTGCAGAGAGATGGCAGTTGACCTGATCGGTTTCGGAAAAGCCCTCCAGAAACTGGCAAGAGAAAAGCTAACTTAACTTCCAAGTCTAACCCAAGCTACAAGCAACTGAAGTCCAAAAGTACTACTCTAAGCTGACTGTAAACAACATGTTTGGAACTGGGTAAGAACAGTGATTTTCTCTCTTGTACTTGGAAATTGATTTCCTGGAAAAAGAAAAACTTCAAGAAGCAAAAAGCCTCTGAAAGTGAGGAGGGGGACCTTTGCCCCACCCTCCTGCAAATGGATGTGACAAATTAAACTTTTCAGGGGGAACAGAAATATATTGAAATGAAAAGAATATAAGACTTAATTTGTATAAGTTTGAAATTGGTGGATTCTGTTAAGATTTTCCTTTTATATCATGAAAATAGAAGTAAATAATTGTCTATTACTGAAAGAACTGGTGCTGACATCTAGTGGTGGATGAAAATATACAACAGCAGCTGCTCTATTACAGGGACTGGCAAGGCCCAGGAAAAGATAAATTTGACTTTGGTGACCTTCAATGTCTTAATAACAGAGAACAGCTGTGACAAAAAAAGAAAACATTTTGGACTTTCTACAAAGTGAGAATTATAAACTCTAAAAAAAATAATTTACCTTTCTGGATTACAAATACTAAATCAATTGTTACTCTAAAGCTGTCTGCAAAGAAAGGAAAACCCTGATTTTTGGCTATCATGGAAAACCAGAGATTTGTAGAAAGAACATACCAAGAAAAAACAAATACTTTCCAGAAGGAGATCTATGCTATGTTGCAACTAATCCAAACAACAATAATCTCAAACCACGAGGAAATTAAAAATAACCTTGAAAACCTAAATGAACACATCTCCAACTTAACTTTACAACATAAAAATTCTCAGAAAATAAAAATAGAGAGCGAGCAGAAAAAACAGACAACTGAATACGAGACAGAGGAGAGAAATTTTGAGATGGAATTTAACAATATAAGGAAATATGACTTAACCCAGATGGAAAAATATTTACAGGAAACTCTGGACATGGAAAAGACAAACTACACTTTAAGATTACAAAATAAGTTTGAGGACAAAGAAAAAAGATTTGGCAAAATGGATTTTGTCAGAATTACGAGAACTTGAGAGACAAAAAATAAAATCAAGACAGAAAGAAAGGAAAATATTTTCAATGAATATGAAGGGGTCAAACCTTCCTATAAAAACATCTTTCCTGTTTTGCCTTTTGTACCTGCAACAAGATTTATAAGATTATGGGAAGATACTTTGATTCAACAAAGCATATTGAACAGGAAAGATGTTGGGCAAAAAAAAATGCTAAAGTGAGAATTTAAAAATTAGATGATTGGAATTACCAGAGGGAGTATTTTAAAATTAAACATTTGTTTGAATATGGTAAAAGAAATAGAAAGATTTTCAATATACATGAAGATTAGTTTAAGAGGGATGAACCCCTCAAGTAATATAGTATGCCTCCTTTCTTTTTTCTTTTGTGTTTGGTTTTTTGACATGAGAAATATAAAAATGTTGGTATGGTTTATATTAAAGAAATGTTTTCTCTGTTTTGTCTTTTTTTTCTTATTTTTCTTTAAGATATGAGAAATGTAAAAATGTGATGGCTTGTATGAGAAAAAAGACTTAAATACTTAAGTGTAACTAATTTTGAGAAAATCGTAACCAGTAAGAATGTTTTGAATATTGTGGGGAAAACAAATTTAAATAAGAATGTAAACAGGATTTATGACGAGGCAATCAAGATGATCAATGAAAAGAAGCTTTATATTGATGTGGTTATTATTTCCAGAAACATGAGAAAAATGGCTATATTTAATTGTCATTTATTTAAACTGTATTAACTTAAGGCTGGCAAAAGAGAATATTATTGGAAGAAGAGGAAATCAAGTAAAGCTATTATATGGACTATAGAATTATAGAAATTAATTATTATTGTTTTTTAAACACTAACGCAGACAACATGCTGTTTACCAAATATTAATGTGTATGCTAAAAATCAATAATATATATATATTTTTAAAAAGAAAATCCTGCCAAATGTGAAGATGACAAAGGAGTACTGCTAGTGAAGTTCATGGAGCATGGTTCGACCATCAATTCAGAAGTCTACTGTGAAATGTTACAAAAACTCAGATGAGCCATCCATAACAAGCATCGGGGCATGCTGACTTCCAGTGTGGTGTTGGTTCACGATAATGCTCGCCCACACACTGCTAGACACACCCAAGAACTTTTGAAACAGCTCTGTTTTTGATCACCCCCCCCATAGCCCAGATTTGACACCAAGCAGCTACTACTAAGGAATTTCAAACCTTGTAAGATATTATGACAAGTGCCTCAATTTGAATGGTGATTATGTAGAAAAGTAATGTAATGTTGTAGTTTTCTAATGTGTGTAATAAAAGTTCTGTATCTGCGAGTGTCTGTCATTGATAACCAAACGGAGGTTAATTTTCGAATTGCCCTCGTAAAAGGAAAAAAGAATGACATTGCTATAGGTGTATACTACAGGCCACCCAACCAAGCAGAAGAAATAGATGAACTTTTTGCTAAACAGCTAACAAATGTATGTAGGAAACATACCTCAGTAGTAATGGGAGACTAACTACCCTGATATCAACTGGGAGAAACACTCTGCAGGAAGTGGGAGATCAAACAGATTCCTAACCAACCTAGCTGACAACTTTTGTCATCCAAAAAGTAGAGGAGGGAACTAGAGGAAAAGCTATACTAGATCTAATTCCTACTAAGAGAGAAGTGATAGACAGAGTTGAAATTGCTGGAACCCTAGGCGAGAGTGACCACGTCATACTGGAATTCAATATAATGCAAATACAAGCAATAGAACATAATCCAGCCAGTGTCTTAAACTTTAAAAGAGCTTATTTTAACAAACTCAGAGACAGCCTAAGAAAAATTCCATAGATGAAAATCCTAAAGGGGAAAACAACTCAAGAAGTGTCGGAAAAATTGAAAAATATTCATTCTTTCCATCAGTCTTCATGCAAAAACAAACTATAGCCCAACCTACCAAAAACCTAACTGTATAAGACAGACTGGAAATAAAAATTACAGTAAGAAAATGGTTAGAGAACACTTATCTGATCTTTATGAATATACCGTATTTTCCGGCGTATAAGACGACCCCCTACTTTTAAGAAGATTTTGAAGGTTTTGTCTTATACGCTGGAAAATACTTACATGCCCTGCCCGTCGCAGAGGAGGCGAAGGCCCGACTGGTCCCGCCGGCCCTCCCGCTGCTCCCGCGCTTCTGCCGGCCCCCGAGGCGCAGTGTTTCCCAGGCGGCAGGCAGCGCCGGAGGGCAGCCGCCACCCCGCCACGGCCGGCGCCCCTTCTGTTTCTCCCCCCAGGCCTTGAACTTCTCCCATTGGGCGCAGGGCGTGGCAGCTCCGCCCGCAGCCTCTTTTTTAGAACTCGTGCGCTTCCCTCTCACTGTCGGCCGAGGCGTGCTTGGCCCGGGCTCCCGGTCCCTCTTCCCGGCCAGCTTCCCGCCCTGCCCCTCATGGAGCTGGACTGGGCGTGCAGCCTCTCGGTGTGGCTGCTTTTCCTGGGCAGCCTGGTGGTGCGGCTCCTGCGCTCGGACCTGTTGCTGAGCCGGCGGCTGCTGCTGCGCGTGGGGCTGCTGGCCGTTTTGCCGCTGCCCCTCAGCGCCGCGCTCACGGCGGCTGCCTGCTGGCTCTGCTTCTCCCGTCCTCGGCGGCTCGCACTCCTAGTTGCAGCGCATTGGAGTAAGCGCCGGCAGAGGCTGCTCTTTGGTCACCCGCTGGGAAACTTGCCAAACCGGGAGAGCGACTGCCGCGCCCACGCCCCTCCTGGGACGCCGCGCCTGGCTGCCTCTTAAAGTGCCCACCCTGCATCCCTCTGTCCAAGGCAAAGGCGGCTGATGAGGACACCGACCTCGCTCCACGGGCGGCGGGAAGAGCTGCCACATCTGGGGACTCCTCCTCCTCCTTCCCCCCTCCCGCCGCCCTCTCGCCTCACAAAACGGCCTCTTAGTCCGGCGCGCAGCTCCGATCCCGGCCACCAGGCTGGCTCGTCTCCGACAGCACCGCCCGGCGGAAGCGCATCCCCGCGGGGGGGGAGAGTGGTGCTGGTGACAGGTGAGTCCGGAGGGCGCGAGGCCCTCCCCTCAGGCCAAGAGCCAACGGGCAGCGCCGCCTTCGTGTGGGGAGAGCCGCCCGATGCTCCCACCCAGCCGTGTCCCGGAGCCGCGCTGGAGTTAGCTCAGTTGCGCGGGGCGGCCCGGCTTTGCAAGAACGGGGACGCTCGACTGATTTGTTTTTTTTTCGGCGTATAAGACGACCCGGCGTATAAGACGACCCCCCAACTTTTGAGAAGATTTTCAGGGGTTAAAAAGTCATCTTATATGCCGGAAAATACGGTAAATCACCGGGACCTGATAGATTACATCCCAGAGTTCTGAAGGAGCTAGCAAATGTTATCTCAGAACCATTGTACCATATCTTTCAAAAATCCTGGAACACCAGGGAACTACCAGAGTATTGGAAAAGAGCTGTTGTGGTTCCCATCTTCAAAAAAGGGGGGAAAAACAGACCCAGGAAACTACAGACCAATCAGCCTAACATCAATACCTGGGAAGATAATGGAAAAGATAATCAAAAAACAGATTTGTGAACATCTAGAAACAAAGTTATAAATAAAAGCCAGCATGGATTTGTTAAAAACAGATCTTGCCAAACCAATCTTATTTCATTCTTTGACAAAGTGACTAAATTAGTAGACCAGCGAAATGCTGTGGACATAGTATACTTAGACTACAGCAAGGCATTCGACAAAGTAGACCACAACCTACTTCTTGGTAAGCTAGAAAAATGTGGGATAGACAACATCACCACCAGATCGATTTGTAACTGGCTGACAACCCATACCCAATGAGTTATCCTTAATGGTACTACATCTAAATGGAGGGAAGTAAGCAGTGGGGTACCACAAGGTTCCGTCTTAGGCCCAGTCCTCTTCAATATCTCCATAAATGACTTAGATGAGGGTATAGAAGGGGAACTCATCAAATTTGCAGATGACACTAAGCTGGCAGGAATAGTCAACACCCCAGAAGACAAGCTCAGGATCCAAAAAGAAATTGACAGACTTGAACAATGGGCCCTAGTCAACAACATCAAATTTAATGTGGAGAAAAGCAAGGTTTGACACCTAGGCAGGAAAAACCAACGGTACAAGTACAGATTAGGCGAAACCTGGCTCAAAAACAGTAACTGTGAGAGGGACCTTGGAGTCCTAGTGGACAATCACTTAAATATGAGCCAGCAGTATGCAGCAGCAGCCAAAAAACAGAGGCATAGAATCAACGTCACATGAAGTATTATTACCACTTTATAAAGCCTTAGTAAGACCACACCTGGAATACTGCATCCAGTTTTGGTCACATTACAAAAAAGATGTTGAGACTTTGGAAAAAGTGCAAAGAGCAGCAACAAAGATAATTAAAGGCCTGGAGACTAAAACATATGAAGAATGGTTGCAGGATTTGGGTTTGGCTAGCCTAAAGAAAAGAAGGACTAGGGATGACATGATTGCAGTATTCCAGTATTTGAGAGGTTGCCATAAAGAGGAGGGGGTCAACTTATTTTCCAAAGCACCAGAAGGCAAGACAAGAAACGATGGAAACCTATCAAGGAGAGAAGCAACCAGGAATTAAGGAGAAACTTTCTAACATTGAGGACAATTAACCAGTGGAACAGCTTGCCATCAGAATTTGTGGGTGCTTCATCACTGGAGGTTTTTAAAAAGAGACTGGACAGTCTGTCAGGTCCCCCAAAGAAATGTATTGTTTCCCTCTTTATATTTGTCTCTGCCTTGGTAACCATTTTTGGGGGCCTGCCATTCTTTTGGGAAGGGGGATGCTTTGGGGATGCTTTGCACTGTCTTGCCACAATGACCTTCCCCCAGGAGAAGGAATGCATCTCCCTTATCTAGGAGTCAGCGCTTGGAGCCGGAAGAAAACGAAAGTGAGAGAGACCTTGAGGAGCACGCCAATGGAGCCAGTTACCAAAACGCTATGCCACCTGTGGATTGGCTGGAATTCAAATGGACCCTGGGGGGAGGAGTAATAATATTGCTTTTAATATACTGTTTGCGTGGGTTTTTCCCCAGATCTCGGCTTGTTTTCCCTGCTATCACTAGCCCCTAATAAAGTTCCTTTTGAGACAATGCCTGTTTCAAGAGTTCTGCTTTCTTGGGAGGCTTAGATGAGGTAGGTCCTTACATAAGGCGAGATCTGCATAGTGCCCAACCCAGAGAGGCAGCTGCCCTACCGAGGTGGGTCGCAACTGACTTGCCCCTTCCTAGCAGCAGAATGGAAGAGGGTGAAATTGAGACCTGGGGTGAAGACGTCGCTCCGGCAGACCCCGAGGAAGGCACTTCCAGGGACCTGGAGGAGGCTGGACCCTCGGCAAAAGCAGATCGAGCCAGGTGGTCGCTCGGAAAGAAAGAGGACTGGGAAGGGAAGGCTCAGAAAGGCTCAGAAAGTAACTGGAGATCTTACAGAAAACTTCAATATTAAAAAGGGCAGAAGACAG
>NC_139522.1:9529648-9532148 GCF_947247035.1 Vipera ursinii
GCCTGGGCCTTTTTGGCCCGTTTTTTCATCGGCGGTGGCGGTGGCTCTCCCCGGATTGTCTGCGGCCTTGGCGGCGTTACGGTGGCTGCGATGATGGCGGCGGCAGTGTCCATAGCGGCCCAGCGGCAGCGGCTTCGGTGATTCAGCGATGGCGCTATGGCCGGTTTGCCGGCCCCCCGGTTGGTTCTGCATATCCCAGATGGGTTGGCACCCCCATTGTTTCTGATGGCCCTGAAGGTTCCTGGGCTAGCCGGCGGATTCCGGTGGAGCCCAGTGAAGCCTTGTGGACTTGGATCATTTCGAAGGATTTTGGAAGACCGGTGGGGAATTTAATGGACCTGGGGGAGCCAATCTTTGTTGACCACAGTCTGGAAGGCCCTAATAATTATGGAACTGAGGGCCTATGGACTGGTGGTCAGTTACAATCTCTAGGAATGACGGGACAACGGGGGACTTGGCTGTTATTAGAATTGACTATGATGGCTTGTTCTGCTTTCACAATCAATTGCGCATTGCCCTTACACCCCAAAGGACAGAGAACTCTGGGTATTGCCATTGTGAGAGGATGGCCGAATTTACAACTGCTGCCCCTAGAGGTGAGAGCTCTATGGGGCAGGCCATACCCAGTGTGGTTGCTCCAGACTTCCATCCCCCCGAGAATTGGCTCTGTGGCCGTAGTGAGAGGACGGTGGCAGGCCTGCCCGGGGGGTTTATCCAGCTGAGTGGCAGCGGCTGGACGGAGGCCTGGGACTCCCTTTCCGAATAGATCCTCCTCATGGACTATTATCTATGGACTGCCTGCGATCCGGACTGCTATTTATGCCTTCCTTTAAATATTCTTCCACGGACTTGTGCGCCCTCAGGGGTGCTCCCCCCTCCTGGGTGCGACCCGCCTTGCCAGCCGATCATAACCTCGAGGAAGGGCCCATTTATTGGGACCCTGAGAGTTGGCTGGGCACGGGTTGGGGCCTTCGACGTAGACCTAATAAGAGGCCCCTGATTATTTTTCTTTCAAAATTTTTTAGGGGGTTAGGGAGGCGGGAGGGTTCTTTTGGTTGTTTGGATAAGGGGGGCTATCCAACCACCGCTGTTCTGGCTAGGGCCGATGGAGATCGCAGGGGGGAGGAGCGGGGGTCGGTCACCTCCGGGGCTCCAGGGCTGGTCGTGGGGCTACCTATTCCCACGACATCAGGGAATGGCAGCAGATGTAGGAGCAGAGGGCCGTATCGATCTCAGGGAAGGCCTCTCCGCTGCTTACAAGCGGTGGGGCACTCCGACCCTCTGGCTCTACCCCAAGGGCCCGGGAGTGAGGGTGTGCAGCCCCCTGAGCTCCGGCTGGTGTATTTGAACGCCAGGTCTGTCTCTAATAAGGCTCCTCTCATTCGTGATCTGGTTGAGGGTGAGCAGGCGGACCTGGCTTGCATCACGGAGACTTGGTTGGGCCCAGAGGGCGGGATTCCTCTGGTTGACCTTTGCCCACCAGGTTTCCGGGTGCTGCACCGGCCTCGGGCTCAGGGTAGGGGTGGGGGTGTGGCTGTTGCTATGAGGGAGACCTTGTGTCCGCGGGAGGCCACTGTTCCTCAGATAGTCGGGTGTGAGTCTCTCTTTCTGAGATGCGGCCCTGGTGCGCAGTTGGGCCTGCTGCTGGTGTACCTTTCGCCTAGTCACGCAGCAGCAGCCCTGCCTGAGCTGCTCGATGTCCTCTCTGGGCTGGTGGTTGAGTTCCCGAAACTTATAGTTTTGGGGGACTTCAATCTACCATCGCTGGGAGGTTCATCTGAGTTGGCTCGGGAGTTCATGGCTTCCATGACGGCCATGGACCTGACGCAAGTAATTTCGGGACCGACTCATGAGGGAGGCCACACCCTTGACCTAGTTTTCTTATCTGGACGGTGGTTAGATGATCTTGGTGGGGGCTCTCCAATTATTATGCCCCTGTCATGGACCGATCATCATCTCCTGCGGCTGGTCTTCCGTTTTGCCACCCCCCGCCGTGGGTGTTTGGAACCAATTAAATGGTACCGCCCCAGACGCTTAATGGATCCCCAGAGGTTCCAGGCAGCGCTGGGGTCCCCACCTGCCTCCCTTGCTCACAGCTCGGCAGATGCCTTAGTGGAAGCCTGGGAAAGGACGGCCACTGAGGCTCTTGACCGAGTTGTACCCCTGCGGCCCCTGACCCGGTGCAGATCCCGTCGAGCTCCATGGTTCTCTGCGGAGCTTCGGGAGATGAAGCGTCGGAGACGGGGCCTAGAGAGCGGTTGGAGGTCCAGCCGATCCGAATCCGACCGATTGCGACTAAGAACCTACATTAGGTCTTATCTCGCTGCGATAAGGGAGGCGAGGTCTAACCACTTCGCCACCCTTATCGCGTCCGCAGATAATCGCCCAGCCGCCCTGTTTAGGGTGACTCGCTCCCTCCTAAATCAGGAGGTGAGAGAGGATCCCTTGCAGGGTCGTGCTGAGGAGTTTAACCAACATCTGTCGGACAAAATCGCTCGGA